>NW_020897693.1:39050877-39293943 GCF_003984885.1 Neopelma chrysocephalum | reverse complement strand
ATTCTATTCTATTCTATTCTATTCTATTCTATTCTATTCTATTCTATTCTATTCTATTCTATTCTATTCTATTCTATTCTATTCTATTCATTTTGCTCTAAGTAAAATATCTTACTTTTTTTGTCTTATTAGTTCATATGTGTCTCTCTGCTTCTGATGAATCATTTTATGGAATAGTTCAAGAAAAGAATCCAGAGAAGTTTGCTTTGTATTATTATACCTATTGAGAGTAGAAACAGTTCCCTCCCTTAAAATTTGTAGTCTAAGTAGCAAATTCAGTCTTGAGAGCTGTTCCCTTTCTTCAGTTTGGAGGATTTGGTCATCCCATCTGCTGACTATTATTAGTGTAAATTGTACGTTTGCAAAGAAATATGTGGATGTAATTGAAGAGCAATGAGAATAATCAAAAGCCTAGAGAAACATGGATTTTGAGGAAAAAAAATTAGTGTGTGGCTGTTTGATCTTATAATATGTATAAAAAACTGCTGCAAAGAGGAAGGCAATAATTCATTTTCCATACCCAGGACACAAGTAAACTTTAAACTACAATTCTGAATCTCTCTGAGCATTCTCCATTGCCTTGTATTTCTTTCAAGTGACCGATTACTCAACTACTTGCTATTCTCATAAAACGTGCTCCAGTCAGAGCTGTGCAGTTTGATTTCACCTAGGAACTGCCTGTGACTCTCAGAAAGGGTGCTGTGGGGCAGCTCTCTGATCTAAATGCAGATGGGGCAGAAATCTTGT
Organism: Neopelma chrysocephalum; assembly: GCF_003984885.1. Classification (NCBI taxonomy): domain Eukaryota; kingdom Metazoa; phylum Chordata; class Aves; order Passeriformes; family Pipridae; genus Neopelma; species Neopelma chrysocephalum. The sequence continues at coordinate 39,293,196 of NW_020897693.1, read as the reverse complement.
GTAGCTTGAGCAGGAAGCCCGGCAGCAGAGCTGAGGAAGGACTTTGGATCTGGGAATGTGCAAATGAAATCACCATTAAACAGTTGGGCTCTCTGCTCTGATAGGTAGCAATTTAAATGTTATCTGTGACTGAGGGAAACCTTATACTGTTTTTTAATCTGTTGGACATCCTACTTGGAAGCAGGAGTAATTTTTCAGCTGCAGGAAAAAACATGAAAAGGAAATCTTTTGTTGCCATTTGACTGATTTTCACACTGACAACTGGAAACAATCAATGGAAGTTACCAGCCTGGGAACACCTATCTTCCCTTTTTTCCCCATGTGAAAAATTCCCCAGTCTAGAATGAGATAATTTATTGGGAAACTGAACTAATTCAGATATTTGCACTGATATGGCAGTCTGCCTCATACAGCTTCCAAGATTTGTACTCAGAGCTGTCTGGATAATACTGATGTCAGTTTAAGTCTCTGAGAACCTTCTTGGTGTGACAGAGTATGTGTTGATTCATATAGTCACATCTGCCATACCTACAGTCCTAGTTTTGAAGCTTCTTTTTTTTTCTTTCTACTCAAAAAAGTGGAATTAGTTTTGAGTGTGTATTTAATGGTCCTGCTTAGGCTACTTCATGTTCATCTGGTAACATGTAGCAACAAAATGTATGAAGGAAAGGGAACTAAAGATGTGTGATGGCTTCTTTTAGTAGTCATCCCCTAACACACAGTATCTTCCATGACAATCATTCCATCTGCTGTGGTACAGAAAATACTCTCTTAGGCTGCATTTCCTTCATAACAATGATACAGATGTAGGTAGCACTTCCTTGGATGAGGATTTGGCTCACATTACATTTCCTTTGCATTCCAGTCCCTGGATCTATCCCCACATGGATCGCATTTCTGCATGTCTGGCACTGGTGTACGTCTGCTGCTCTGTCCTTTCTCAGTAACAGGATTGGGGGGAAGAAGGAATGTCTGTTTTAATTTTTAATTCTTTTTGCTTTTTTCTTGATCTAAAAATGAGTCTGTATTTGTATGCCAACAGGAACTGAAGACTCTTTTTCAGATGGGGAGGAATACCCAGGCAGGCTTTATAGCATAAGGAACTAGGCAGGAGTCTCAGCTCCTTTGTCACATGATGGGTACTCAAATTTTTGAATTCGCTCTTAGCACTCAGAATTTTTATTTGATCTTGCTATACTGTCATGTAGATGATGCATCTCACCAAACCATTATTCCTATTGGTTTTATACCAGAAGTAAACAAAAGATGATGCAGCCTGATAGCCCACAGCCTTTAGGCCAACACATCACAGCGAGGTATCGGTGAGGTAGAAGAGTGCATAGATGAAGGGACCTGAGAAACAGTCCAGAGGAACTGCAGGGGGGGATTGACTACAGGCCAGTGCTCTGTGGCTTGCAATTCAGCTGGAGCCTTTCACAGAGAGATCAGGCTCCAGGCTCAGTTGGAGTAGATCCAAGTTCTGTATACAGGGACCAGAGAAAGCAAATACACATTCATCATATCCATAGAATCTTATAAACCCAAGTTTCCAGGATTTGCATGTGGCTGATGGGGGATTTGAAACTTAAACACAGAACGTTCCTGGGAAAAAAACCACCTTACATACATAAAATAATATCTTTACAGCCCTATAGCTTTTAGCACAACTGCCTCCCTGCTCTATCGTGCCTCTGTTTTGGATGGAAATGGCTCTTTTTTCAGTTCAGTACATTTGTGATCGGAAAACGTCTACACACAGAGAGCTAGTACTCCTTTACACTTGCCAAGAGCCATGCATGCTGTACCAAAGAGCCACAATCAAGTAAGAATATTGGGATGGTAGAAATATTCTGTTGAGTTTCACCTCTGCTTCATCTAATTTTCCTGATCTTCTGCAGCCTGTATTATTTTTGTAAGTGAGAGGAAACTATTTGCTTGCTAACAATACACTGGTTTAAATAGACCTTTAGGTATAGATTTTCCATAAACCAAGAAAGCAGCCCAGTTTATCTGTTGGCTTTTAATTCTGAAATTTATTAGCTCTCCACATCCATTGCAGATACAAGCACAGTCTTAATTGCTCCATTTTTATTCTCACAGAAGATGTAGTAAATCTTAATGGTTGTGCTTCAAACATTAAGAGGCAATGTAGCAATTGTAGGAGAAAAGTATTCAAAACACATTAAATTAGTAAGTGCTTAATAATCAGAATTTATTTTGAATTTGAAAGAGTAAATGTCACAACAATTCTTAAAGGAGAAATCCAACTGAAATACTTTCCCCCCAAACTTTAGATTTCCTTAAAACATCTTCCTAGCTCCTCCACCCCTTCTGAGATTTTCAGAACTGTGAAAACAATATTTTTTTAACTTTAATTATAATGCTAGTTGAGAATGTCTTCCATTATTTTGGCTGCATTACCAGCTCACATACTGTTTGTTTATAGCTCTCTGCAAAGCCATTTTAATAAGGTCAGATTTGCAATTTAAATTAACTTTAATATTTCTTGCAAACTCCAGTTCTGTTTGTTTATGCAAGGGGTAAATGTATTGGAAATTTATTGTTTTAAAAATACATTCCTTTGTTTCTTTTTCAAATTGGTACATTGGGTGTAAAAAATTTTGACTTTATATATTTTCTTCTGTGAAAAGGAAGAAAACTTTCTTTTTTGCAGGGAGAGAAGAAAAGAATATAGGAGAGTAAGAAAGAATGAAATCAGTTATTCAAAATGGAAATTTTATTTGGAGAAACAATCCTCAATGAATAATTTATTTTACAAATTAAGACTTTTTTCTCTTGCAATTTCTTTTTTCTAGGAGATTGCTGCTTTTAAGATTTGTTAAATCTTTTGTAAAAACAAGTATCTACACAGGAATACCTTAGGACTGTTCACTGGGAATTTTTATTCACATACTGGAACTGTATCTTGAAACTAGATAGTCGTTCATTTACACTGTATCACTATTTTTTCTTTAATTTGATGACCTGAACTTTTTCTTTCATCAGAAAATTTTCTTTCTTCCCTATTTATATCAACTATATTTTCAAAGCCTAGCATTTTAACAGCTAACCCTACACTCCTCATAGAAGACACTACTGCAAAGCCTGAATATGAAACAAATTCAATTTTGGTATTAAATGAATTTTGAAGTCAAGATTTTTTTTCCCCCATACATTTATGTAAATATACTCCACAGAACACCTATCATGTGGTAGCCTGCCAACAGGAATGTGAACATTATCAGATGAATTTATGGTGAAGGGTTCCTGAAACAGTGTGAGTAATTTTTTTCATTTTTCATTACCTTTGTTGAGCAGTTAATGTTTCATATTGTCTAGTTTCTATAAAACCGATGTAACTGTCTCAGCATAGATTGTAGGCACAGCTGAATTCTTACCACTTTGAGCTAGTGGAGTAACTGCATAATCTCACTGGTAAGAAGTTATTTTATTTTCTGAGTGCTAGAAAAAAATACAAAATGCATTCTTGGCTGAAAGTGTATTTTGCATGCACAGAGTCCTAGATCTTCAGTTACAGTATGTTGATGCTTGTCACCTGATTTATCCACACCCAAAGACTGTTCCTTAAGCAAAGAGCCACTGTTGCTGCAAAATAACTTGTTTGCAGATAAGAAATAAGTTGTGGATAGATTTGAAGTGATGGGGTCTTAGTACCCTGGCAATGGCAGGCGGGCAGGAGTGACAAATGTACCTGTGCTTAGAGAACTCCTGCCATTCCTGCAGTCTGCTGGATCCAGGGACACTGTATTTTTCTCAGCTCTTTGCTTCCCTGCACAGACATGTAGGGTCCTCCCTCCTTTTCTGCTTCCTACCTCATGGCCCTTCTGGTAGGGGTTACAGTCAGGTCTGTGGGGTCAGACACTTCTTGATCTTCAGAGACAGCCAGTGGAGAGATTATGCGGCAAGTGTGGGATTGTGCCTGTGGACATCCGTATGCTGAGGAGGGAGGTTGCTAACCATCTAGCTATGAAAGGCCCTGTGTTGTGTTGCCTGGATATTTCAGAAATACTGGCTTTGTTTTTTGTGTGTTGGGTTTTTTTTTGTTTGTTTTGTGGTTGTTTTTTTTTCTTGTGTCAGCCTGCTAGCCATTTTGAAAGCAGAGATAAACACAGATCCTTTCTTGTGAGGCTAAATGGGTAAGGGCGTGAAGAGCACAGCAACTTGTTCAGGTAGGAGGAGGGAAAAGGGGTCAAAGCTTGAGAAGCTCATAGAAAGAAATCAGAGGATGCTAACAGCACTGACAAAGAGGTTATGTTTGGAATTTATTTCCCTTAAAGGTTATTCTGTTTTGTTGTTTTTATGAAGATAATTTCATCCTGCTTTGAAGAAATACAGCTGTTGAAATTGTTTGTCTCTAGCAGCAACAGCAGGAAGAAAGAAAGGCATGGATAGGGATTTTCAAGGCAGTGATAGCCTTTGCCCTGCTTTGTTCTGATTTGTCTGGAAATGGCTATGGCAGAGACACGGATGTTGGTGAGGGCAGAGATTTATCTTGTAGCTATCGAAAGTGCAGAATTTTGGTCCATGAGAAGACTAAGCATCAAATTTTCTGCAAAATGTCTTTTTTTTTGGTTTTGGTTTTTTTTTCGGTAAACTCAGTATAAAAATGAAGTTCATAGAAAAAGCATAAGTTCTGACCAACTTCTTTTCTCAAGAAAATTTCTGATGTGGAATTTGGGTCAGACCATAATAAGACAGTGAACCCCTGACAGCCTGGCCAGTAGATTGGTCCTTAGGACATTGACGTAAAATCTGAAGTTCTCAGTAATCCATGGAGTTGACCTATCCTATGAACAGCTAGATATTCTAAGGAAGGGCACTGTTTTGCATCAAAAAAAGAAACAACAAGAAAATGTAAAATGTGAACCCCCTCCTCTCATAAAATAATTGCAAATCCACAGATTCTCTTAATGTACAGAGAGAACCCCTTTTAAAACCCTGGCCGTTTGACAGAGAAGAAATATTGTTTTCTGATCTTAAATATAATCTGCCTCCATGGAATTTCCTTTTGCTGTTTCAAGAGAGAAAAATTAGATGCATAGGAAAGATTAATTTCCCAGTAGACTCTCCATGTTTCTGACACAAGTTTATGAGAGAAGAAACTGATTTCTTCCCTGGAGCTTCTGCTCTTGAAGAACTACCACTCTTCTAGTTTTTCCGTGCTATACCTGGTGCATCAGAGCTTGCTGCCATGTGTCTTTGCATCTTCTTAATGTAGCATGGCAATTTTGTTCCTGGCTGAGTCTATTAATACATTTCAGAATTATCCATGCCATTTTTCTTCCCTGCTCCCTGTCTAGCTGTGCACTGCCTAAGGCTACATCATTGAAGTTTTCACCTGGTGGATTCTAACTGTTTGTTGTTAGTATCATTGCAGAATATATGTGTATAATTTTTGCAGACTTTGGAGGTTGAAGAGAAAGGTTAATCTCATTTAAAATGTAATATCTGTCAAAGCATTTAAAATCCAATTTAACAGCTCCAAAACCTGACTATTTCTGTGTACTCAAATGGAAAAAAGAGTTACGTTACACAAGATGTCTTGATGAAACATGACTCACACTCCTCTCCACCTTTAATAAGTCAGTGGGAAGTTATAAGTTTGGCCCTGAAATGCTGTTATAGTGAAGACATCATTAAGGAGATAAAATTGGTTCAAACATTGTTACTGAAGGTTTTTGCAATGTGAAAAAGTAAGAAATGATTGAAATTACTCCTTGATCAGGTTAGAAGTCCAAACAAACCATAGCACAAAATTTCAATCCATGTCCAAATTCTTTGAAAAATCTTAGGGTAAATATGTCCAGCTGAACAGACTTTTCTGGGAGTGAGATAACCTTTAGGAAAGAGTTTTCCTATTCTGGTATTGTTTTTTTTTTTTTAATCAAAGTAGTTTGTGGTTTTTTGACTTTATTTTCCACAGCCTGATCTTCATATAATCGCAGAATGATTGGGGTTGGAAGTGACCTCTGGAGATATCTATTTCAACCCCCCTGCTAAAGCAGGTTCACCTAGGCAGGTTGCATGTGCTGTGGATATATGGAGACAATCAGTAAATTTCTTCCTTCAGGATTACTAGTTGAGGACCAACACCTTTAATGATTTTCTCTACATCTGCTCTGCTTAGATTTTGATGCTTTGTTTACATTAAAATCTCCTGTTTATATCAACTTCTGAGTCTGTCGATGACTTTAATCTGAACTGGGGCTTAAAAATAGTTTGGAGGGTTGTATTTTCAAACCCAAACACATTGGAAAAATTTCAAGAGTATGTTTCTCCCTTGACTCAAGTAGATGAACTGTCATCACATGAGAATTCTCAATGGCTATATGTATTATGTCTTCTTTTTTTTGTCAATAAATTGAGGACTCAGGAGTGGCCACTGTGGAGAGAAAAGTGCCAATCTTTGTCAACCAGCCAAGTCATTCACCTGAGGAAATGTCACGTTTCAATGGAGGTAGTAACCTCCATTATTCAGTTACCCATTATTGCTCATATTTTTTCATCTAACTTCTCACAAAGGGTGAGGGATGTAGTCTTTTCATTCCATTTGCTGCTGCTTCTTCTCCCTTTCTACTGATAGATCACTAGTGCCAATTCTTTTTACGTGATTCTTCGGCCTTATGAGATAGGAACACCGAGTGAGATTTGATTGGCTGTATAACAGTAGTAGAAGTAACATGGAGAAAACATGTCTTTGTTGTTTAACTGTACAATGTCCCAGTGAAAAAGCCATGAGTTTCACACCTTTTGAAATGTATAGTACAACCATATTTAATAATCCCTGAAGAGATAACTATCCAGCTGAAGAATGAAAAGAGAGGAAAGAACTGGTCATGACCTCTGCATTAGCTATGGAGCAGAAGCAGAGGTTGAGGTGAACCACCTCTTGCACTGAAATGCTCATGCCAAACTGCTCCAAACCCTGCTTGCAAGTAGAAGTTATGGGATTTCTTAATTCCTATCAGAGTGGAGCCTTCTTATTATCTTAATCCAGCAGCCCAGTGACAAGAACACTCAGCATAGAGTAAGGACCCTGGTATTGTATTCCTGGCTCTGCCACTGACTTGCTACTTCACCTTACTTGAGTTATTTAATCTCCATGTCCTAAACTGTCTGCAAAATGAAGATAGTTTTACCCACTTTATATGGGTGTTGCGGTTTATGTCTTTTTTTGTTAATGGCAGTACTGTGTGATTTGAAACAACCAGGCAGCTTGTCATTGTTCTCTTGGACTATACTTCACAAGTCTTCAGAGATAAACACTGTTGCAATTGGTCTTAAATATTAGGGATATTTTGGCCTTCCTTTCCCAGAGATACTTATTATTTTGCTATCCATCCCCTTGTCATAGTGCTGCAGCAGTACACAATGATCAGTCACTGCAATGTAACATATGCAAGCTCCAAAAGAAGTTGAGCCAACAGCACTCAGAATAAGTGGCTTTCTTAATGTAACACACGGCTGATAAAAAAAAAAAAGATAAATGAAGCCCATAATTTCTTCACTGTTTGCACTTTCTGGTAGTGAGACATATCAAGTTGCTGAGTAGGATTTTAAATGAAACCCTCTCACTCTTTGTCATTAACAACCCCCCAGTTATATAAAATAAGTGAAAGCAACCTTATAAAATGCAGTGTAACCAAGCACTACAATTAAATGAGATCACTTTCCTTTTAGGTTTGTTACTTTCAATCAGACCTTTTGTAATGAGAATTGAAATTAAACTAAAAAATTCTCTGGTGCAGCAAAAAAAAATAAATGTAAAATGCTGTTAATGCTCTTTCTCTACACAGTGGCTATCATCATGGCTGTCATCAGGGTTTCTAAAAAACTGATTAGATGAAGCATTGTATCCAGGACTATGCACACATTAATGGATTTTTATCCATTCTGTGGTTAACCAATTTAAATTCACCTAAGTATTTGCGGTTTAAAAGTCTGTCAGAACCACAGAATTTATTGGTCTCTTGTTTCAACATAGGTCAGCTACCATGAGATAGAGCAGAGGGAAAAGGTGAGTTACAGATGACATGGAAAACTGATAATGGGACAGGAAGTGCAAATTGAATAAGTCTCAACTATGCATAGGAAAGACAGGTGGGGAAAAGGACAAAATATCCTCTACAATTCTTTGCCTCTGAAAATTCTTTGGCCTTATTATTATGCTCTAACAGACAATGAAGCTCTTTTATTAGTTTAAAGAATATGCCATTGTCTGACTTCACAGATAAGAGATTTTTGGAACCTTGTATTATTTAGTAAATCCATGGACAGTATGAAAGATTTGCATGGCTTCAGAGGAAGTGCCCTTTCTCTGCTTACAATATCATCAGGTAGGAACAAAAATAATCATTGCCCAGTAAACTGCAAACATCTGGGGAATTTCATATAGCGGATTATTTTTTCATTTACACTTTCATGTGTATAAATGCAGTATTAGGGGGTACTGCTTTATGAATATTGAGGCTTAAGCTGGGAGAGAGAGTTATTTTATAAGGTAAAATTTAAAAAATGAAGGGCATTTCTACTCCCATGCACATATTCTTTTATGGAGTTAATTCTGTAAGATTATGTTGAAATATTTTGCATAATAGAACCTCATAATTTATCTTAATGCAGCAGCATAAAAGAGAGAAGATGGAATTTGATTTAAATTAATTTTTATTAAAAATTAATACATTTTTAAGGCCAGAAGGGATTATTGTGACAATCTAATCTTACCTATAGCAGGCCATCAAATTTTAGCCAGTAATTTCTATCTTAAGACTGATATCTGCAGTTAAACTATAGGAGTCTTGATTTAAAACAAGCAAGTAGTGGAGATGCTGATGTATTCTTTGATAAGCTATTTCAGCATCACAGTTGAAGAAGTTCTGTTAACAACAGCATGACTGATATAGCTAGTAAGGCAAGGCCTCGAGTTATCACTGGTTATCCTGGTTGATGCATGGCCTACATTTATACGCATGTGTGTGGACTCACTTTGACTCCACTTTGCTGCCAGCCAAGCCTAGTCTCCATTTACTGAACTCCTGGAGCTTAAAGTGCTGCAAACACTTAGTTCCAGAGTTGATGCATATGCATACATATATGAATGCACAAAGCATGGTGTGTCAAAAATGTTAAAGGTCCTACTAAAAGGTAAATCTTCTTTCTAGAATAGATTTCTATCAGCAAATTAGTGAATAATTTAGTGTGAATTGGATGCTTTAGTCTGCCTTGTCTTCACAAACCGTTTTCCTTAAGGGTTAATGCTTGTGTCTCACTATGTGTAATAATAATTTTGTTAGGACAGTTGACCTACTGTTGGTGCAGTTCTGAAAGTGTCTGTGTTTATACCACCATGTTATCCAAGTCAAACTTAGGTGGTGATTGACAGATTGCTTTGGGAAGAGGGATAATTTTTAATCAAAAAATCTCACATATCCCATATCCCTTTGTAATTCATACAAAACCTTGCTGGGTAAGATGTAATTCAGGCTATGAATTTTTACTCATTTTTGATGACTGACTGCTGGCTTCTCTCTGACATTTAAGATCTTCGCATGCCAACTGCTTCTGTTGTGATCTGCAGTGGTTCCTGTCTCAGTGCTTCACTCTATTGAACACAGCTGCACATACGGAACTTTATCAAAACACTTTATTATACGTGTCAAGTTGGGAAGGTGAAGGAACTATTTCCCCCTGCTTTTTTTTCTGGAGTATGGTGAACACACAATTCTCCTGCCAACTGTTTCAATTATTTCCTCCTTATTTCCTGGCAGAATAAACTTGGGCTTTGAGGACCAGGCTGACAAATAAATGCAATAACTAGAAAGGTACTGAGGAAGTTCACTGTTGTCATTGACAGTGTGGAGGTTTTGAAGCTCCTGGTGATTCTTGGTGTAGAGTTCTCACTTTCCATTTACAGAAATACAACAGATTGTCCAGTCTAGAAGAGATTTTCCACTAGGCGTTTAGAGATTCAAATAAGAACTCCTATATTTTTCCCTATTTAGCATAAGAAGAATCTGTACATGTGTTGAAATGTCAGGTGCAGTTTTGATGACTGCATTATATGTATAAGGGCCTTCCACCCCCTTCACTGCTTTTTTTTCTCCAGTAAATTTGACTTGTATGGTCATGACAATATGGGTTATAATTCTGAAATGTCAAATTGCTATTTCCACCTAGTAGAAACTGTCCTAGTGGACACCTAGTGTCCACTAGACACCTAGTATATGCAATGATTAACTGACTTCCAAATTTAGGACTGTATTCAATAGTAATGCCTATTTTGTCATAGACAAAAAGCCCTTTGCTTTCAGGAATGGTGTATTTTACATGAGCAAAGGTGAGGATACGACTTAGACTTTCTAAATTTGTCAGAAATTCTTGCTCTTTAGACAATTGTGTGGACCCTTTCAGTAGGTGAAACACAAGGAATTAGGATGTTGTAGCTTTGCAAAGAATCTATGAGGGGATCTGCACCTCTTATAAAGTGATCTACAACACAGTGTAGGCCTTTTTGACACTGTCCTTTCCTTTATAACCACCACAGGCCATTTATATCTTATTTAGAAGGTGCAAACATCTTGCTATCTCCCTTCCACCTGTTGGAGTTACATAGCTGTAAGAATTTGATTGTGGAAAGGAAAACGTGCATTTTAATCAGTTCAGCTCCTGAAAAATTTGCTTCCCTGTGGAGTACTGCCCTGCTCTGTGTAGAAGACATCGTCCACACAATGTAAGCAAAAGAGTAAAGCCAGAAGATGCCTCTTTGGAGTTATAATGGAGCTCATGCTAATATTAAATGGTGTTGATAAATTCAGTGGGTGTCCCATACAGTCACAGTTTGTGAAGACAAATCCATCTTCGTCATTTTACAAAAACTTTCCAAGCGAGGCATATGTCCATGGCTAACCATAGCAATGAAATGATCGAAGCAGGAGAGAAGGATTTTCACCTTCTTCTTTCTCATCTCTCATAGAAGAGGTGTGTTAGTCTATAAGTTACTGAATTAGAAAGTTACTGTGCTTGAGCGTTATATTAAAGAATGTCAGAGCAGTTCCACTATGACAATGGCTATCTGAGGGAATATTATAGCCAGGGCATCATGTCAATAATGAACTTGTCTGAAGTACTTTTAAATCCTATTTCTGCTGACTCTAGTTGAAAATCCATGTCATGTAATAGAGCTGTAAGGGCTATTGCAAAGGTTCTTGTCAACACAGTATTCTCTTGAAGTGAGCAAATCATCTTGAAGAGTTCTCTACTAAATGGATTTATAATGTATTGTTGTCTTAATGTGCAAGTCTTCTGACTAATACATACTGATCTGATTAAGTGCTGATTTTTTTTTGCTTTTAAATTACATTGCAATGATTGCTCTGTGGAATAAGATTTGTGTGACTTGTGCAAGAAATCAGTGAAGAAGCACTACAATTTTAAAGATCTCTGTCTTGGTAGATCTTATTGGCAGGAAGATTTCTTTAATTAAAACACCTTTTGCTCAGTTTCTGTTTATTACACTGCTTTCAGGCCTAGTCTTCTGAAGTCAATGCAAAGTGTTCTCTTGATGATAATGGTTAAGTCTCAGGTATGGTATGCTAAGGATTATCATTACCAGAAGAAGTAAGACTGATTTACTTGTGAATTTGTTTGTGAGCTTTTCATTGGGGTTATCTTCAAAAACTCCATCTTGTTCCACTCTGTAGTACCATGAATGATGTTTTTCTTTCGTCTGTGTTTAAACTCTTATTATATTGGCTTCACCAAGGGAAAGTCCTGTCTGACCAACCCAGTGGCCTTCAATAATGGAGTGACTACATCAGTGGCCAGGGAAAGGGCTACAAATGTCATTCATCTGGACTTCTGTAAAGCCTTTGACATGATCTCCCACAATATCCTTCCCTCTAAATTGGAGAGAGATGGATTTTATGGACAGACTGTCCAGTGGATGAGGAATTGGTTGGATGGTTGCATCCAGGGGGTACTGGTCAATGGCTCAGAGTCCCAATGGACATCAGTGACAAGTGGTGTTCCTCAGGGGTCCATACTGGGACCAGTGTTATTTAATATCTGGTTTAATGACACAGACAAAGGGATTGAGCAGACCTTCAGGAAATTTGCAGATGACACCAAGTTGAATGGTACAGTTGGCATCCGGAGGGACCTGGACAAGCTTGAGAAGTGGGTCCATTAGAACCTCATGAAGTTGAACAAGACCAAGTGGAAGGTGCTGCACCTGAGTCAGGACAATCCCTGTTATCAATACAGCCTGGGGGATGAAGGGATAGAGAGCAGCCCTGCTGAGAAGGACTTGGGGGTGCTGGTGGATGAGAGGCTGGACATGAGCTGGCCGCGTGCACTTGCAGCCCAAAAAGCCAATTGTGTCCTGGGCTGCGTCAAAAGCAGCATGGCCAGCAGGTTGAGGGAGGGGATTCTGCCCCTCTACTCTGCTCTGGTGAGACCCCACCTGGAGTACTGCATCCAGCTCTGGGGTCCCCAGCACAGGAAGGACATGGACCTGTTTGAGCAAGTCCAGAGGAGGCCACCAACTTGATTAGAGGGATGGAGAACCTCTCCTATGAAGAAAGGCTGACAGAATTGGGGTTGTTCAGCCTGGAGAAGAGGTGGCTTCAGGCTAACCTAATTATGGCCTTTCAGTACCTGAAGGGAACCTACAAGAAAGATGGAGAGAGACTTTTTACAAGAGCATGTAGTGACAGAACATGGGGGAATGGCTTCAAACAGAAAGAGAGTAGGTATAGATTAGGTACTAGGAAGAAATTCTTGACTGTGAGGATGATGAGCTGGAACAGGTTGCCCAGAGAAATTGTCGATGTCCCATTCCTGAAAGTGTTCAAGGCCAGGTTGGATGGAGGTCTGAGCAACCTGGTTTAGTGGAAAGTGTCCCTGCCAATAGCAGGAGGGTTGGAACTGGATGATCTTTAAAGCCCCTTCCAAACCAAACCATTCTGTGATTCTATGATTTTTAAATAATCCTTTAATGTGAAAGCTTATTGTTATCCCCTTTTCAGAGACAAATGGGTTCACAGTGAAGGAGAGATGCAGTGAGATTTTTGTAACTTTTTCCTTAGTCTTAATTCTGTTTCTTAATTCTGTTTGCTATGTTTAGCCTAGGCTGAGTGCAATAGTGCATGTGATCACTACCTCGTGTGACCCATTGGGAATGCAAGAGCGTGCATGTGTGGGTGGATGTGTCTGTCTGTGTGTGTAGGGGCAGCTGCAGTGCCAGTTGACCTGTTCAGTAAACCTGAGCAGTGAAACTATGACTGTGTTGCTAGTGCCATGCAGTTCCTAAAACTAAAAGCTATATGTGACTGCCTGGAAACACAGGAAAAGCCAAGAGGAAAATCAAGAGATGAACAGTGTAATGCTGAGGGATCTCTTTTGATCTGTAGTTCTGCCTTGCTGATCCAGCATTGTTTTTGTTTTCTTTTCCCTTCCTCATTCTGTGTCAAGAGAATATTCTGGTGTCTCAGCCTTAGAAAATAGCCTCAAGGACACCTTCAGCTAGCTTTCCATATCATACCAAAATCAGATGACCAGAAGTCCCAAAGCCACTTATTACTTTCTTTAATGCTTTGGAAGCATAACTGCAAATTTTTTTGATCATTTATTTAAAAAGTGTCTGTGAGTTAAACAGAGAAGCACCCCAGGAAAAGAAAAGAGAAGCAGTTATTCAAACTTCCTTGACATGGTGTTTTGGGCCTGAGCTTGACAGGACCTCCTTTAGGGATGAAAGTTTGGGGAGGAAAGGATTGGTGTGGTGTAAGGAGAAGGGATTTGAATGCACCCTCTGCTTTTGCAATATGTACAAAATACCTCCCTGCTATGAAAAGTTCTCAGCTGAAATGAGGAGGTGGGAAATAACTCAGATGATGTCCTTTGATTATCTGCTGTGGACAGAAGAACATGCCATTCTCATAGAGCTTGACTGGCTCTGTAGATGGGTTCTTGTCTGCCTGCCCCCATGCTTGTGTACTGAGGCTCTTTGGGCACTGTTAAACTGCTGGAAATGAGGCACTTGATTACCAGAGAGCTCCAAAGTCCTTGAGGTTGTCAGTAATTCTCTCTTTTGCTGTGGTTTTCTGTGCTGTCAGAGGGGTCTCAGCAGAGGTGAGTGCAGTGAAGGGCTTTGCCTGGCTTATCCTTGACCATGTTTGAAGCTCTGCAGCACGTTAAGACAGGACGAGTTCTTAAGGGGTTCTGGAGGATGAGACCATCAGGATTATAATAAGTTTCAGATTCGAGTCAGATGTGCTAATTCATATTTGCGCTGCAGAAAAAAGTTCAGGATTTGGTTTAATCATAAAACAGGATAAAATTGTAACTGGTGAAAGATTTTGCTTCACAAGGGATATGTAAGGAAGACAAAGCCCAGCTTTCATTTAAAGGCTTATGATCAGGCTTGCATAGTACATTTTGACCTATCACACCTTGATATATCAGGACTTACCGGATGATATTGCCACTATGTAAATATGGTCAAATGGCTTGAAGTCAGATCACAGATTCCTTTCTTCCATCCCAAAAACATCTGTTAAAAGGTGCTGTAATCTCATTTTAATGAAGTTTTCACCTCAAGTTGCATGTTGATAATATGCAACAGAGTCTCACAGAAGTATTATCTGCAGATCACTTGGTCCTTGTTGTTTTTGTGTTTTTGCCTCCTTGCCGTCTCCTACAAAGTGACATCTGACCCTTGAGCTAGGATGCAGATATTTATTTCTGGAGTAACATATTCTATGAGCTGTCCTGGCCCTTGGAGCAGGTTAAGTGCACCATTATATTTTCCCAGAAAAAAAAATTGCAGAAATGATGTTTTTTATTGAAAAATCATTTTGATGGCAATATCCCAAAGAGCTTAACCAGTCAGCTCTATGTGCAGGAAAATGAAGTTGGTAAGAGGGAAAAGCTCATCTAGCAAACAGGAGCAAGAACTGTAAGCAGTGTGGCTCAGGATAGACTGCCAAATATTGATGGTTTGGGATAAGAAACAAATAACAACAATCTGTTAGTCAAAAGTGAAATAGATAAAATGCTCTGTTTCTGTAAGGATATCTCCTGGAGCTGAGACATAAAGCAGAGAAACTTTACAAGTGTCTGTCAAATCAGCTCAACGGAAATAAGATGTATCTCCTGATAGCAGCAGCAGACTGTCAGCTGCGTGACAGGCCCCGAATAAATTGCTATTTTCCAAAGATTTCTTCAAGAACAGAAACATAAAAGCAAAAGAGAAGAATACAAACAGAAATCCTCCACACACAGTCTCTTTATTGCCTGTACCTGAATTATAAGTCAGAAATACTACTTTTGAGCAGATATACTTCTGTGTTTGATGTCTCTTAGAATCACTGAATTTATCATCAGTTTCTTTGCAAGATGACCAAGCCCAACAGCAAAGGCTGGACACAGGTCTCCACTCTTGGATACGTGTCTTTTTTCTGGGTCATCCATAGCATGGGGGAAAGAATAAACTAGTAACAGACTGAGCCCTGGAAGGAGTGCAAAGCTGACCTCATTTCTGCAGAATTTATTTTTCACTAGACCTCCAAGGGGGTTAAAAGGATGCATAAATTACAAAGTTGTTGGCTCCCATGTGAGGAAATACTGGAAGAACAGCCATGTGTGTGATCATAACTCACATTTTCCCTGCTCTGTTTCTATAACCAGGCTCTCGCTTAGCCATTCCTTCTTATCTTTTTTCCTACCTTCTCAGCCAGTTACTGTCTCTCTGCCTGTGGCCTGTTATTGCACCCTCCCCAATGATGTTTCTCAGTCTCAGGCTTCAAATTCCTTATGCAGTTTCCTCCCTTTCCATCAGCTTCTTGTCTTGAGATCATCAATCAGCTAATGCATATCTGAGACCCAAGCTGAACATCTAGTTTCTCTTCCTTGTCATCACTCACACTGATCTCACTCAACCTTTCCCAAGGTCTTTTCCCTTATGCACATTCCAATCCCAGTCTGCTTGTACTCTGCTCCACTTGCTGGTTCCTGTACTGGATCCTGAATAATAACATACATGGATTATGAGCTTGTAACACCAGTCATGGAAAACCATTTCCAGAATTTCTGTCACACGCTGCAAGTCTGCCACCATCTCCAAACTGTTTTTTCTCCATTTTTGGTTTTTTCTTCCAGTAACAGTGGTGTGCCAGATATAGAGCAACTCCTCTTGGTGCAGTTTGATCACTTCAAAAAGCTTCCTTCCGAGCTTTGTTATCCTGCCTGTTAGTCTACACAGACTACCAGAAGAATGGAGCCATATGGCTGACCACATCTGAGCTGGGCTGCTGAGAGCTAGCTCAGGTGTCCCCACAAGGGAATTTGTTCAGTCAGAACAGCAACTCCTTGCCTTCTGGTCTGGGCAACCTGTTTTCTTCCCATTATACCTGAAAAGGGCATTTACAGCACAACAGTGGAGAGATTCCTCAGTTTAATCTCTGATGTACATTCTGTATCATCCCAGAGCAACAGGTGAAGGGTAAATCTTCCTCATGTCAGCATTGTCAGGAAAACAAGAAATCCCACCCCTTCTTTGGCCTTTTTCTCCAGAGCTTATTGTATTAAGCTGGCCTGTGTTTCACCCTGCAGCTGTGAGAGCTGGTTATGCTGGTTGCAGCAAATTTCTCAATGGCCAGGTTAATCTCTCATCTTCTGAATTAGCATTGGGCATGACCTGACTGACAATGCCATGGCAATAATAATCACAAGTGTGTTAGGGTTCCTGCTTAGATTTTTTCATCTAGTCATTAAGATGCTTTGGAGTCAGGAATCATTTGTGACTTCAATTAGAATGACAATGTAAGTAAAAAAAGGAAGGGGAAGAAGGAATTAAAATTGTAGGAACTCTTAAAAATATTTATCTGACATCCTCTTAATCATTTACATGCTGCATCATTTATATGGTGGCTTGGACATCCTTTTCTGACTTTTTAATGTTAATTAAAATACTAGAAGTTTTTTTATTTTTCCTTTGTGCATGGACTCAAAAAGGATACTAGAACCTCCTCTTGTGACTGTGGGATCATAGCCTTGTTCTTTTGGCTTTTGTGTGCATGTGTGTGTGTGCTAAAAACAAACAAAAATAGTTTACAAAACCAAAACCCATCAGTTATGAGTATATTACTATATTAGCTAATAGTGTGTTTGGGTTAAAGAAATCTGATGAATTGTAGCATAAGCCTTTTTATTCTGATTGTTACCAGAGTTGTTATCCATCCTCAGGTTCTAAAATGAAATGGTTTCACAACTTTTGTGTTTCCTAAGGTTCTATCCAGTTTTGGTTTTCAATGTTTTTTTTGGTGCTACTGCTTTATTTCCTATTTTATATGGGAAATAATGTCAGGCTGGCCTAAACAGTGATCAGTGGCAAGACTCCTAGTAATTTCAAGTTGCAACAGAATTTAGCTTGATGAATTCAATAACTTTCAGCATGTCTCATGTGTCTGCTAGTATTATTATTAATCAATCTGCTGCCAGCTGCTTGGACAATAGCTTCTTGTACTTCATAGCCTGTTGCTTAATCAAGAAAGTATTGTTGCCTGAGAACTTGGCCAGGACTTCAAGCCAGATTCATATTTCATTTACTTTTGTGAATTTTGACAAATGATGTGGACATCAGTGGTGTTATTCTGTTTTTGCCTCTGTATAAATGTGATTGGTATGTGGCTCTTTAGTTTTTAAATTTGTCTTAAGATGTGAATCACATTCACAAGGAGCTTTTATAACAAGCTCTATAGCTGTGAAAAACCCTTTGCTGTGGATGTGTGTGGATGTGAATGTCTTTATGTGTGTTGTATAGAGTATTAAATCTTACCCTTTTCATTTCCCTGGTCCCTGCAGGCCAGCACAATGCTAATCACCTTGGAAAATGAATGATGTTTGTGTTAAAGCCAATATGCAGGTGAAATGTGTTATAATTTTCCATTCTTTCATTTATCTCCTTTTAACAGCTGATTGCTGCCTTGCACAAGGGACCGTAAAAAGCTTTACCAAAGGAATTGTTTGGATACATACAAATTTAAATCAAAATTGTATGATGGAAAGGTCTTTTATTTTGTTCAGCTTTCTGGTTTTGATTTTTCCCCCATATGATTTGATTGCGTTCATGTTGGCCAGTCTAAGAGGGACCTTTCAGAGAGCTGACAAGTGGATGGGAAAGGGCTATGAAAGTGCAATTGCGTAAAGAGGTGAGTTAAGCCTGTTGAAACATTTAAACAGACTGTGGTGGAAAACCCCAAAATTTTCTATTTAATCCTTCGTGCCAGTGAGCAGACATTGCAGGTCAAATAATATTAAAAAACAAAGTTCAGTCCACATACAGAAATATATTATTTCTATCTCTAATATCCAGTAGAACTCTCTGTAAAGTTTTGATTGTAAAGCCGTAATTATGGAAGTGACCAATATCATCAACTTACTCTGTTCCTAACAGGAAGAAGAAAAAAGTGTTAGTAGGACTATGTCACCTTGGACTTCCAAACATTGCATGGTTTTGCTTCCTAAGCCCAGTAACTAGATGTTTCCTGACCTGTCTGGACACTGTTAAGTGTCCTTCTAGAACCTGTAACACAAGATGCTCCTTTTATCACACAGAAACAAAGAGAAAGTACATAGAAGAAACAGAAATTTTACTTACCAGAAAACTTAGATGAATTCCAATTCATACCTCTTTGCCTATCAGAAGATCAATAACTTCTCAGACCATATCTGGCAATAGGATTTAGCTCTGGTTTTACCAAGTAAGACTGTAGTCAGGCTTGGCATCTTTAAAATGAAGTAAAGCCTTGAAGCAATTTTGGTCTCCGCACAAAAGGAGATCTGGATCATTCTATCTGGTTACTAGTTATGTGTAATTTTGTTTGAAGGGTCAGAAGACGAGGGCAGACAGCTAATATTTTACTTTCAGTGGTTTACTCTTTTTTGGATTATCAATGCAACAATCTCTTAGTTCTCCAGTTTTCAATGAGCAATGTGGAACTTCATTCATCATTCCACTCCCTCGAGCAATTGGTCTGAAATTATATTGGTTCACAGAAAAGAAGAATTAGAGATGACATGGAGTATAACTGAAGTGATCCAGTGGTTAAAATTCCAGCCTTATCCACAGTTCACTCAACTGTAAACAGATCATTTGAGCAGAGGAATCAAATGTGTCCAAAATCCTGGATGCATCCCATCAGCTCCAGTAGCTGATGTGGATAGTCATATCTGCCCAGTAGGCCAGCTAGACTTGAACACACTTTGGATAAAGTAGAGCAGGTTAACTCCAGAACTATCACTTCCACATCAAAAGCACCTATAATTACTTTATAGTACAATAACATTAAAGAAGAAATTTATTATTATTACCAACAGTGGTACATTCTACACTTTAGCCAGTGGACCAAAACCTGCAAATGTTCCACATGAGAAGATCTCATTAAAATTAATGGCAGTCTTTTTGGTACAAGCATATTTACTGCTCTCTTGTGATTGACATTTTAAGAAGTATTTTGCTTAGGTTTTCCTATTCCTACTGTAGTTCAGGAGTAAGGATCCTTTTCCAAAACTGTTCACATGAAGATGGTGGGGCATAATACAAATGTTTTAAATAAATAGGCTTTGCATAGCAACAGAACAGTGTAGGTTTAAAAACCACAAATAGTGTCTGCTTTGCAGATTTAACAGCTAACCTAACTCGTGCTTGTTCATCAGGCTGGCACCTATCTCTTCTCTTGTTTTCGATTAGTCATACCTAAGATGCATTGTTTGCCCATGCTACCTTTCAGCGGTTCTTTTGTGGTGCCTTTCAGAGTTCAGGGTTTGGCCTGTGATTCTTATACATCTGGAATATGGCTAACAGAATCAAATCTGTTTTTGGAAAATGCCAATTAGTTCAGTGATCTTTAGTTCCTCAAGCTGTTTTTGCGGAAATGTCATTTTCACGAATTTATTGTCCTCATCTAAAAAAAAAATAAAAAAAAATCACGAAATGATCCCAGCCTCTTCTTTTCATATATTTTTTTAACTTAAGAATTTCAAGGCTTTGGGTCAAAATGGCACTTTGAAATTTTCTGATACTGTAAAAAATTATAAATCTTAAAAATTCCAGATTAAGCAAAAACTTTTATTATTTTTTAAGTGAGTTGATCCAAATTAACAGCTTTACCACATCACCTGTCTAGAAACTTTGTGTGGCTTTTTCCATTTTAGAGTAATAAAATAGAATCTATTTTTATTATTATGCAGTTTAGAAATATAAAGAAAATTCTGCCTAACATTCTGCGAGAATATTGTGCTCTGACTGTACAGAAGTTCAATAGTAGTTTCTCATTGCTTCAGTCTTTTGTTGTAGGAATGACATATGACTGTACAGAAGTTCAATAGCAGTTTCTCCTTACTTCAGTCTTTAGTTGTAGGAATGACATAAGTCACAAGAGTTTGACTTGCTTTCTCAAATGCATCTTGTTGTACTTTTTCCTACCTGGACAATTATCATATTTAATTAGTGTCAATGACTTTGAGATGAAAGAGTTTATATCTCCTGCAGAACAGATATTATATTACTCAGTTATGAAAACCAAGTGCCTTCAGGAGGATAAGAAGGTAGGGGGGAAATGTATTTTTCCAATAGATACAAGCCCAAATATTTAAGTGGAACAAGTACAAGGTCTCCAGAGACTTGTTTATATTATAGCTATAGGAGGAAAAGCAATAAAGGGAACACTTTAGCTGTGTTGAAACCATCTGTCACAGAACAGACATGAGGATGTTGGCATACCTGCAGATATCTGTTTTCTGCATTCACTCATAGAATTCCCAGGATCCTCCTCCTCTATGCTATTGATTTCTGTGCTATTTATTTGATAGATATAGGTATCTCATGATATTCTATCATTGCATTCTTACAACCTTGCCATTTCAGCATGGCAGAGAGCTATATTAATTATGAGGGTGAAAAGAAAAGTAAATGTTTAATTGTAGTGAGTGGAATCCATCTCATGTCTGATAACATGATACATCCTTGATGACATTTAATCAGAGCAGAGACATGTTTCCTAACTTTAACAAGTGTTAGCCGAATTTCCTCAGTTTATCTTTCTACACAATAGAAAATTGTGGGGTTTTGTCCACTGTGTGTTTCAACACTTAGTTTATCAATATTGTGCTTATTTCAACCAGCTCTTTTCTTCTTTTCCTAACCACCCACATCTACTTTTTTCAGCAGCTCATTAGACTAGAAACAAAAAGGTAAATTAGTTGTGGCAACTAGCATTTCTGTTTTGTTATAATAAAATCACAGTGGCTTTTTTGTAAAGAATGAAACCCCTCCTGTATGCTGCCAGAAGTGGTCTCTTGTTTCAAAGATCTGATTCATGGGGAATGTAAAAGCATTTGCTACTTTTAACAAGCTCATCTGGTATTTTGGTTTTGCTGTTAAAGAAATCTAAGCAAATCAGATCCAAAAGGCTATACACTTCCCACTATTCACAGGAGAAGTACTTAACTTTAACAAGAACAATCCAGGTTAGCCATCAGATAAAACAAACAGAAAACCAAACCCAAACCAAAACAGTAGAGGTAGTGAAGCACCGGAATGGACTGTGGTGCTCACAACCTTAGAGGCCTTGATTAGACAAATGTCTGTCAGTAATGATGTGAGTTCTCCTACTCACAATCCCTCTGTGAGTAGGAAAATAGATTTTATGAGGGCCTATATAGTCTAATTTTTTCCATGATCTATGGTAAATATTGCTATTCCTAACTATTAGGCAACTCTAAATACAAACTGCAAAACCCAGTGCAGTGGGCACAAAGAAATCTAAAATTGTTGTGATAGTTTTTTCTTTTAAAGCCCAGGTCTAGGCATCTAATATAGTTACTGAAAGCAATTTAGGTCTGTAAGCCAAAATTATGTTTTTCAATTATCTGCTTCAGCTCTGGTGTGGCTTTAGAGTATCTAACCAAAGTGTTCATGATATTAACAGTCCCATATCATGCACCAGCCACTGGAAAAGTTGAGCAATGCAACGGATTGGTGAAAACTACTTTGAAAGCATTGGGCGGGGAGGACTTTTAAAGTTGGGATCAGCAGCTAGCGAAAGCTACTTGGTTAGTCAACACTAGAGGCTCTGTCAATCGAGCTGGCCCAGCCCAAACAGAGTCCCTTCACACTGTGGATGGAGACAAAGTCCCAGTAATTCACTTGAGAGGTGTATTAGGTAAAGCAGTTTGGGCTAACCCTCCCTCGAGCAAAGGCAAATGCATTCGTGGGATTGTCTTTGCTCAAGGACCCAGATACACCTGGTGGACAGTGAGAGAAGATTGGGAAACCCAGTTGCCTCAAGGAGATTTAACCTTGGGAAAAAACTGATTTGTATTCTGAGTTGTATGTTGCAGGAAAAGTCACCAGATGAGGAAGACCTGAACTAAGCTGATGCTGGTGCTCAATGATGAGACAACTGTAGAAGACAAGACCTGTACAAGTGTGGGATGTAGGCGGATAATGGGGATATGGATGTGACGTAAAATGGTATGGAATAAGAGGTGGAGATTGTAATAGGTTTGTGAGGTCAAATAGCACTTCCTTTTCCCGGGAGGAACAGGATATTCCATGCCACGTTATGTCTGCCCCGCTATATAAGGGGAGAGAAAGTTAACTCGGTCTTCTTCTTCCTTCTGGGAATGGTTTGATAGACAGCTGCTCCTGTCCAAGACACTGTTCAGTGAGGGAGGTAGAATGTTTTTACTGTTGATTTCCTTTGCCTGTGTGTTTGTAATATTATTAGCTTCTTCCTTTCTTTTTCTCCTTGTAAATATAAACTTTTTTCTTGGTAGGTCCAGGATTTTGTCATGTTTTTTTCTTCCGTTTCCCCGTGGGGGGTGGGAATCTGCGCAGGCTCAGTGGACACCTGGCATTCAGCCAAAGTAAACCACCACAACACCTCACCTTTGGCTGCTGTGCATGTTCAGTTGCTTTTCTGTATTGGAGGAGTGTGTCAGTCTGCTCCCCAGGAGCTTGCTGGTGTTCCCTCTTTTCATGTGTAAGTGGTACCCTCAAGCTGTGCTTACCAGCCCAGGCTCAGCACAAGGTATGGTGATACGTGCTGTTTCTGTATGAAATCTAGCCAGAGATGAAGATGTGTTGCTCTGTTGAGAGAAACAAAGACAATAGCACAGTGCTTTGCATAGCACAGTGAAGACAGTGAAAGGTCAAGTGTTCTTCAGGTAAAACGTGAAAGGGGTCAGTGCTCTGCATATTCTTTGGAAATATGATGTGTTTGTGATGCCAAAGATATATGACTCGATAGTTGTAAAACCAATGCCACTTTCTCTGTGCAACAGTCTGAAGGATCAGGCCATACTTGCCACTTGCTTAATGCTCCCTGA
Source organism: Neopelma chrysocephalum (assembly GCF_003984885.1). Taxonomy (NCBI): domain Eukaryota; kingdom Metazoa; phylum Chordata; class Aves; order Passeriformes; family Pipridae; genus Neopelma; species Neopelma chrysocephalum. The sequence continues at coordinate 39,269,787 of NW_020897693.1, read as the reverse complement.
TGAGAGATGGAGCTGCCTGGGTGTAGCAGTAAACCTGCATTATATGGGAAAACTGTGGTTTAAGCATGTTTTAAAATGGCTTTTTTGTGGTCTCTGCTAACTCATGTTTCTTCTCCCCAAAATCCCCCACGGCCAGTTCTTATCTCTGTCTCAGGAATGTCCTGAGAAGATATCAAGAAGTCTTCTCATTGGTCTCTTGTTAACTCCTTCCTTATTTGGTTGTTCCCTGCCTGATTGGTGTTTTGTAAGACCCCTTACCTTACATGGTCCCTTTTGACCCTCCCAAGAGCTTTATAAACCCCTAACCACAATAAACTCTCTCTCTCGCCTCCTCTCCACGTGCTGTGTGCTGTCTCTCTCCGGCTGCCATGGGAACACGTGGGTGGGGGGAGGGGTAAGCACCTAAACCCTCCATGTGTCCAGGACCCTGAAGAAACCCCTGGAGCTGGAGTAACCCCTTCCCTATCCATCTCAAGCCTTCGGAAATGGAACCCCACAATGGGAGGAATGCACCCAGACCTGGGGATGGTGGCAAGAGCTGGAGAGGCTGGTGGGAGAGGGATGATTGCTGAAGGAAGGGAACCATGTTATGCACAGCAGGCATGGGCAGTGTCAATGATTGCCACGGCTGTGGAGCTGGGAGTGTAGTCTGGGAGAGCACTGCGAAAAGGGGATGTATTAACAGAGGGAGAAACAGCCATCCTCTGCTGCAGTTTTTGACATGGGATGTTCCTCACATACATCCCTGAATTACCAGAGTAAGAGTTCACAGGATCTTTTTTTCCCAGCTGGAAGTTCTTCACAGAACTAATCCAATTTCTGTACTTGTTAAAGGATCAGAGTAACCTCCTCCTAATAGGACAGGTGCCTAATAACACCAGTACAGTACAACTGCAGCGATTCATTTTCAGCTAACTAGCTCCAACACCAAGAGCTGTGACAGCCCAAATCTTATTGGGAAACATTCCTGCAGGGCAAATGGCTGGGCTGTTTGTAAGTGCTGAGTTCCACACTGTTCCTGGTAAACTGCTGTCAGCTCCTGAACCGACTCATTTAAGGCAAACTCGGACACAGCTGCTCTACGGCCACAGCACAGTGACCAGCACTAAGACTTATACTGCAGGGTACATTCTCTCACCAAATGAGAACAAGATCAGTTGACTGCTAAGTGGAAAACGATGAGCAATACATCTTTTAAATATCTGTATGCCCCTTTAAACATTCCAATGGAAATTATTAAATCTACTGATGTTATTAGAACAAGTACTGTGTACTTCAATAGGAGAAAGAAACAAGATGCAAATTCCCACTCTGTTGAGAAAATCAAGTAATAATTTGAATTTTTCAGTTCCTTATACTTATATATATATACTTAAAATCTCCTTGACTCGACGGGATCTAGGGCAATGAAAGATATCAGAAAATGTATTTTGGGAAAACTACACTCAGTTCCTTCCCTGACCTGCAAGCATGCAGTTAGCTCCCAAAACACACCTAGGGCCAATACTCACTTCTTAGAGATGTAAGGTTATGCATTCCATAATATACTGAAGATACTTTATTTTATCTCTCAGTTGGTAAATTTAATTTTTAAATTAACATAATGCATTGGCATAAAAGCTTGACCTTCTGCCTCAAAATTTATGATCTCAAATATCTTATTGCATTAATATCTTTTAAGGATTTTGGCTACTTAAACATCTTTATTACCTTGTCTGTACATACTTCAAACTAACATACTAACACATTACTCATTTTATTGTTTTTTATTATTCCATTAATAAAACTATAGGCCCTCTCATGTTAAAGCTTATATTTATTTCTGTTACATAAACCCACTCAACTCTTAACAAGATAGGCCCTTCAGGAGCTATTTGATATTTTATTTGGAATGGTAAGATTGGGATTCACATCTCAAGCTTCATAACTGGGATTCATCTCCCATTTTAGGCTGTTCTACACAACCAGATACTCATCAGAGATTTGGCATTTCTATAACATATTTGTCCATCAGGTTTTCAAAGGTCCCTAAAGTTAATGGCCTTCATTCACAACTGTGAGATTTCTCACACATGTTGTGCTCAGACCTGTATGTCTAAGCATTAAACCTTTCCCCAGTCACACTTCAAAATGACTCTCATGCCAAACACTTATCCTTGTCATCTATCAAGCTCTTATGTTGCATAACCAGCTCATGCTGGCATGTTTAAATCAAACACCTGAAAGAGGGGAAAAAGGCTTCAGCCTTGATAAGGAAGCACCAGTCTCAGATGCACAGTTGTCCATCCGTACGCTTGAGATGAGAGACAATAACTTCACAGGCCTTTTACATTACCTACTCATCTCTCCTAAGGCGAGCAATGAAATGATTGGGTTCACTTTCTGCTGCTAGTACCTGTCCATTGACTAATCTTAATGAGTCAATGTCCCCCTGAAATCTCTGGGATATTTGTAGATGCTTAGAGAATGCTGAGCAATTCATTAAATTCTCCATGGATATCGGAATGTGAATACAGATCACTGAATTTTTGATATTTGTCAGCTGGTAATCTCAGATTAAGATTAAGATTCCCCACAGAAATGTCATAATCCAGCAGTGGGCTGGTGTCACAAATATACATGATACACCTCTCTCTCAGGCTGCTCCTGACTGCTCTTCTGACACTGGGATCAGAATATAAATCACCCTCTCTTTTTCTTTTGTCCTTTATTCTTAACTGAAAATTAGGATTACTTTGGATCTCCCTGATTTCTTTTGTGTCCTTTACAGCCTTAGTGCATAAAGAGGCTTCTCTGAAGAACAGTACATGTCCCCAGCCTTAGATGAGAAACCTAATCTGTAGCCACCTTGGATTCCTAGAACCTGTTTTTCTTAGACACCAAATATCCCCTATGTCCACCTGGCTGCAGTGCAGGCTGTCTTCTGAAAAGCAAGCATTTCAAATTGGATGACAGTATCCCAAAAGTTTTATGCCATGTATCTGCAAGCTCTGCAATGCTATTTAAGGATATCTGTAAGAACAACAGCTTTGATCACGTATAGTCACGTGTCACTGTAGTAAGCATAAATACAGGGCTTTCACAGACACTTGCAGAAAAGAAGGGAATTATAACATAAACTGAGGCTGAAACAAGGCAGCCCAGGGAAGTGGGGAATATTTCAAAATTATAAGCAATTATATTAAGGCAATAATATATGTTCAAATGTTTCTGGTTTGTTTGTTAAATGTTATTTTTTGTGTATGCCAAGAATAACAAGCTATCTTGCTTTCAAGAAAGGAAAAAAATCCGTTTTAGAGCAGCAACCAAAAAATGTAGGAGATTCACTTTTTTGACATGACTGCCTCTGTGGTATGCTTCTGTAGAATTATTGTAGTAGGCACTAGATTATTTATTAGATGAATAGCTTTGTATCCAGTGATTTTGTAAACCCATCCATTCATCTTTTGAATAATTGCTATATTTGTAAATAAGCAGCAAGATTAATAAAATATAAATTGGAGAGAAAAACAAGATATATTACAAAGATAAAACAACAAACCCCATATTTGTAGTCCCTTTTAAGGAGAGGTCTCTCTCAAAGATTTAATCTTTAATTAAATATATGCATTTTATTTATAGTTCCTTTTATTATTTTTCCAGAACATGCTGACGCAGCAGTGGTTTTGCTAACAGAATCTGTGGTATTGCTATAATAAATATTATGGCAACCCCCCACTCTGGACTATTTCCCTAAGCGTTTGGGTTTGAACACCATGAATTCATGCATTGTATATTTGACTGTAAAATCATAATTGTTAAAATATATGGTCTTAATCGGTCTGCACTGGTACAGGAAAAACAAAGACAAAGCTAACAAACAAGGAGAGAATTGTAAGTATTTTGGCATAGGGCAGAGCTGCAATCGGCAGGTCACCAAACTTGTACTGTCCAGTGACTGAAATGATGTTTTGAGGGTTTTTTTGGTAATAAACTCCCTTGCTTGCTTGTTAGGGCTCTATAGGTCGTCTCTGCTAAGTCTGCCGTTGTTACCTCTTTTCCACCATCAACTATGAAGATATTTAAGTGATGCAAAGTTTGGGACTGAGCAGGTACAGGAAGAGAGCATGTCAGCAAATCCAACCAACCAAAAACCTGAAAGAACAAGTGCTGGGGAAGACATGCTCCCTTGGTGCCAGATAGTAGTCTAGGTTAAGATTCCCAAGCAGCTTTACACACTATGTGACTACCTCATTTAATGACTGTACATAAACAGACTAAGTTTATGACTAAGTTTAAGTATCTTCCGACTTTATGTAACTACTTTCTTCTCTATTGAGGAACTTCTTTGTAAGGTCCTAGACAACTGCTGTTACTGGATAGAAGGACGATGAGGGTGGCAGAATGGCATACATCTATAGAAGCAAGTGCAGATTTATCTTGTATGTAGGTGGGATCCGTTCCTCATTACAGAACAAACATTTTGAACAAATGAAATGTAAGAGATGAAGACAAATGGCAATGTCTGAAAACAAAGGAGAATAGAAGGGAATCTTGATATAGGAAGGCATAGATTGAATGGTTTTCGGAGAGTTTATCACGGCACAATAGAAGTAAGAGGCAGTAAGCAAAGAGAAGTAATGCCTCAGACTGGAAGGAGTCCATGGAGAAAATGACTAAACTTCCTCTCTTTCCTTCCCTAATACCAAGGGACAGTTTTGGAATAAACTCCAAAATGAATTAGGAAACAGTACAGTTATGTAAGGCTATGCGTAAATAATTTTTGTACAGAGAGAGAGAGAGAGAGAGATGAGAGACAGTCTCGTTCTGTCTTGATAGGATAAATAAGCGTTGATCATATATTGATCAGAGTTGTGAGGTCCAGAGATTTTATGAGTAGCTTTTGAATACAATCAAAAAACTATCACACTTCTCAAGTAGCACAGCTTAAATTCAGACTTCCCTCTTCCAGGTGGTAGCAAGAAGGAGAATTGTTTTGGATAAACAAAATTTTTCAGGGAAACAAAATGTTTTCTAAGGCATTAACTGTCTTTTGTCTTCAAAAAAAAGAAGTTTTTTAAGAGCCATGTCAACTCTCCAGCTGACTGAGAGTACTAGAACTGGTACTTGCACTTAAGGAAAACAGCTGCAAATTTTCTATAAGAGCAAGAGAGAAAAAAGGAAAAAAAATACAGAAAGTGAACTGGTACTATCTTATCAATGTGTATTTCAGGTGACATGAAATCTGGATAACTGAAATTTAAGGGAGACAAAGAAAAGGTGATGTATGGTTTAGATATGGTTGATCTTGACATGAACAGAGTAGATTACATGGTTTCATGATCTTCCAAGTTTACTTAGTACAGTTCTACAAAATTATTGTGAAATATAGTTACTTATATTTTGGAAACCCTGACAAGATGCCAACAGAGTTGACTGGAGGGGTTGTTTGGATTGTTTGTTTTTGTTGTCTGCTTGTACTTATCAATACTAAACATATGAAGTTGGATGCAATAGCTTCAGCACTGTTTTATGAGACTGTAGGACAAGTTTTTAATACCTTGTTATGATCCAGTTATTAAAATTATTAGAAATGCCTCTGCCTGAATCAAGATGGAAACAAGACAATATGTCAAAGTCAATAGTATGGATTTTATTTAACTATAAATGTGAGGCAGAGAGAGAGAAATAGAAATAAATAGGAAAAAAGGAGGGGCAGGGAAGAAAGAGAGTGATAGAAGGGCATTAAATAGTAAATGTATCACCACTCCATGGAACACAACGGCATCCCATGGTCTTCTTCTGGTCTTCTCGGTAGTGAAAATCTCACAAAACACAGACTCCAATGGATTAATATATGTTCAGATATATGTTCAGGTGAAACAAGCTCTTCATGAATGTCCTCTGCTGGATATGGGGTACCTGAGGAGTCAGAAAAGTAGAAATTCTAAGGAAAAACACTGTTTTGAAAAAAAACAGAGATGGTCTAATTTACTTTCGCAGTGAGAAAGTGGAACTGTTAAAATCCTTTACTTTGCCTTGACTCATTATAACGTTCTATGTGTTTTGGTCAAAGTTCCTGGATATTGATATATTTCTGGAATGTTTTGATGGACTGCCATTTTCTGATTGGAAAAAAGCCCAAATTAATTTTATCAGAAGTGCTATCAGCTCTTGTGGGAAATTTTTAATTTTTTTCCTACAGTGAGGATTTTATTATGTGTTTTATTGTTATTTAGAAACAATAACAAAACTTTAAATGTTTTCAGTTGAGAGTGCTGGCCTCCCATACTTTCTTTTTAAATCCAGTATGAGTTAATGATTGCTTCTCTGAAACATCATGCATGTTCTTTTTTACCTCGTTTAGGTTTAAGAAGAATTTGTCAAGCAGACATCTTGCTAATGGCAAGTATTTTCTCTAAGTTTTGCTTTCCTACTGTGCACAGTGATTGATACTGAATCTTCACCCCATTGGTAGCTTGACTGAGGGCAGTGGGGAAAAAGATCTGCACAACTAAATAAAGTATTTGAAAAGAAATACACCCAAGTCTGGATGCTTGAGAAGGGGAAGAAATAGCAAAACATTCCAGATTTATGAGGGGCCATTAGGGGTATTGTACAGGTTTGCATGAGCAGTTACATAATTTGGTGACTGACATGTGATATTCTGTATTATATTTACAATATAGAGAGAGTGAACTGCACCCAACTGTATTAAATAGAACTATTTTTTATCAGGAGTTGCTGGTGACAATATTACTCCAATAGCTTTTGCATGTCATCAGAACCCAGAGGTTAAAAATATAGCACTCTTTGGGTGTATTTTATTATTTCACAATAACTGAATAACATGACACCTAATGAAAATTTACATTAAGCAGACACATAGTGTAAATTTCACCCTTTTCAGTCTGACATCCTCTCTTGGTTGGCTCAATATGCCTGGTCTGATGTTTTGGAAAATATTATTTTTGATGAATTCTCATCAAATTAAAATATCTAGGGACCTTAGGAGTATTTTTCAGCAGGAAAATAATTACTAACACTACTGAGAATTAGTTCGCTTTAAAGTCATCAGAAGTTTGCTTTCATTAGATTTGGAGCAATGGTTCAGAGAAATGGTAAAAAAGGGTTTCTTAGACTCTGAATCTACAAAAAGGAATGCACTTGCTTAAATTTATACATACAACTAGTCTGACTGGAAAACCTCCTAAACTTGAGCATCCATATAAGCAATTTCAAATCAATAAAAATATGTTATTAATCTTTTTCTAAAATTGAAAAATTCCAGTGAGTACTGAATAAAATTTAAGGTCAGATCTCAATTTAGCTGAAAATAGATTGGCCTTCCCTAATAAGAATAGTGGGGTTTAATTTTCAAAATAATAATAATTTTAATGGAAAGTGTTGGAGACTTTTAATGGAATGTGCTTTCTAATAAACAGCAGTAACACTTTTTGATTTTATAGCACCTTTAATTGTAGGTTATGAACGTATCTCGTGAGTATTTTAGTCTCACATCACCCTAAGTGGAAGGGTATTTTTGAACTTGTTTTGCAGACAGGAGGCTAAAAGAGAGAGACTATTAGTTGTGAAAATGAAAATATTGAATAGAGTCCCCAGTGCTAATAGCTGTTCAGAGACTTATTCAGACACATGCAGCTCTTCTTCCATACTTAGTAACCAAGTTTCTTTGGTTATTCTTTAATGACTGACAACTAATACCTGTGATGAAGGTAAATATAGCTTTGATTTGGCAAAGTATTCCTAGTTAGAGAATAGCCTAACTCATAGCATCAATTTCTCATTGTTTTAAACGGGACTTAATAACTGTGATCAAAGCCAACCCTATGCTTAAGAGCTTTTTGATTCAGTCCGTATTTGAGTACTGGAGATAAAGTCTGGTAGACAAAGGGATAGGTTTTATTTCCTGAGTGGGGACTAACAAATCCCAGGTTTATCTGAGCATTGGCATTTGCCAGATAGATTAATGTAAATGTGTGGAAAATGATTATTTAAGTATTTATTTTCTTCATCAAGGTAATAGCAGAATTCAGATCTCCTACCTTTGTCTGTTTAAGAGAAAAAACATTTCTGTAGTCTTAATTCAATGTGGTTTATGTTAAAATACTGGTAAATCCTGTATCTGATATATTTTTATGCCTGTTTTCCAAATCTGAAACTGCTGCAAGCCAAATGCTGAATTGAGAATTATGAACAGTGCATATAATTTCCTGCCTCACACAAATGTTTTATTACAGTATATTAGATTTTATAAAGAAAATTATCTATTTGTATATAAATTTATTTTTAATTTCCAATAGAACTTGCTACAGACTGACCAAGCTTGGATAAAATATTGAAATTACACAAATAATAGATATTAGTTACTTCACAATGATTCTATTCTAAACTTGCACAGTTATGCTGATGAAAAAAACAAATAAAACCACATTAGATAACTTGGAGATAAATGTATTCACAGACTGTTTTTTATTTCCAGTGAAGACTTCCATTAAGCAGAGATTTATAATAATTGTCAGTATGCTTGACCAGTGTTAAAATTAACAGATGTTTATTATACCAAAAGAGAGCATTTCAAGCAAATAATTCCACTTAAAATATTAAGCACATTTTCCATTTCATACTGTTGGAGTTTATGGTGGCATATTTGATTAATGGACTGTTTTATTGGTGATGCAAATAATGTGTAATGTCATACGACCCATATGTTGTAGATTAGAGAGGAATTAAATTTACCTTGGCACTAAGTGAAAAATCTAAAATATCCCTCTGGTAAAATATATCATTTTAGAGGAAAAAGACGTTGGTATTGCTTGTATTTATGCTTTTGATAAATTACATGTCATGTTTACTTAGTTTCAGTAACCAATCAAAATCTATCCTCTTTCATACTTTTACTTCTCTTTATTTGTCATGTTCCTCTTACAAGTGGTGTGTGCGATGGTCAGCAACTGTGAGTGAAACCCAACTGTATGTCACCTGCCAGTTATGAACAAAGAACATGGAGGAAGATGACATCTAATTTTTCATAAAATGATCTCGGTATTTATTGTCATTTATTGGGATTGGTGCAAACTACAACAGAATAAGGAAGGCATGTGAATGCAGGAAGCATTTTGAGAAGGATCCTCAGCAAAGCCCTAAGCCACAGAATGGAAATTCACCTGGTTCCATATTGCATGGGAAACCTGAACAACAGGTTCAAATCTATCTGGAAACTCTATGTAAAAATCCCAACTAAACCTAGAAATGGATGAAACTCCATGGTTTAAGTTGAATTTTAATTTAAGGTTTTGACTTCTGCTAACACTGAATGGTAGACCAGGAATCAGAAAGTACACTGGAGGTTTGTATGCACTTCGATGCAATGAAACTGCTATTTCATGTTATTCTCTCCAAGTCTATACCTGACCTGGAGAAAAATCTGGCTCTCAGAAGCATTTATGTATTTGTTCTGGGGTCAAAAAAGGCTACTTTTTCTGGTGATAAGATTCCAAGTGAGAGGTCTCCCTCAGAGGCACACAGCTGTCTCCTCCTCAGAATTTCGTCTTTTCCTATCAGTAAAGAAAGCCTGATTATTATTCCTTTGTTTTTCCCTTAGATTTCTGTTGGCTTTGGTAACCTGGCATATCCTTTCTGACTGGTTGTGAACACCTCAGATGGGATGTCTTCTGCTGGTACACTGGGACCTTCAACTACAAAGGTAAAATACACCATCATGGGTGTATATGCAGCCCATTTCTAGAATTTTTGCTCAGACACAGCTGGACACAACCTGACAGCTCTCCCTATTTAGAATAGAAAATGTAAACAGATGTGATTTCCTACAGAAGAGGTCACTTCTGAATGAAGAGAAAATATACTTAAAATCTTTAATGTACTTCATTGATATTTTTTACAATATTCTCCAATGCTGTTATCAGGCCAAAAAGCTCTAGAAAAGCTGACAGTTTTGATCCAATAACTACAGTGGTCTTTGAGGGCAAGAATGCTGTACTAGAATTTAGCCTGTGGACTCAGCTAAAAAGGAACTCTTCATTAAAGTCTGGAGTCACAGCTCATGCCACAGAGCCATGAATCATCTCTGCTTTGCCACTGGTCAGCAGCATCTTAAGGACACAATCTCTTCAGAGTCTGCACTTGAGACCACTGCTCATGGTTCCCTCAGGTTCCCTCTGAGACGTACTGGCAAAAACCATCTTTTGCTCTAGCTTTTCCAGGCAAAGAAATTATTGAGTGGCATAATCCTGAGCTGAATTCAGTTCCTTGAAATTTCTTTCTTCCAGCAGTACTAGTTCCACCACTCTAGAGCATACACTCATCCGGGCCTTGTTTTTGCAAACACTCTGTGTGCTGCACTGCCTTTAGTAGATTGGTTCAAGGAAATCTGTGGCTGTGTTGGAAAGATTAAGGTTTTAGGTGTTGACGGCATTTGGACTCTAGTCACCACATGAGGATTCTAAAATACTAAGGCAGGGAGGGAGGATGCAAACGACATCCCTAGCCAGAGATCCTGTTTTCATGCAAATGTGCTTAAAAAATGAAATTTAAAAAAGAAAGAGGAGAAATCTACTGAGAATGTATTTTATGGTAAGTAGTCCTTTCTCCCTAGGATGCCTCTCATCATTTTCCAGAAGGATTCAGCCATGCATTAAGCATGGGATTAGTTTTCTCATCTTGGTAGCATTGCGACAGTTTACAAAAAACCTCTCACAACTAATGTAGCCTCCATATATTACAGAGGGATCATGTCCAAAGAATAGACATTGACAGAATTGAAATAATTATGTAAATTTATATAGAGTCCTATTTATATGCACATTTTTCAGACTTAAAAACACCCTCAACCAACCCATAGTGATTGCTGAGGAAGCTATACCTACATGCCTACCTTAAACCTAGCACAATATGCTATAAAAACCTCATTACACATCCAAGCTGTCTTTGTATCAGCATTAAATGTGCTTCTATGCACATTCTGTAAATTACACACTTATAAATTTCTCATTTGTAATAGCTGCAGGCTGACGGCTCTAGTGAAAATTGTACTTTTTTTTTTTTAAACTTGGCTTTTTCTGATGTCGTTTTTGCTTATCTGAGTACCTGATGATCCTTCCTGTCAATGGAAGTAACAAAAAAAAAAAAAGGGAAATTTTCCTTATACACTCTTTTTTTCCATGATTAACTCTCCAATAATCAACTATTTCTCAAACAATCACTAACCGTTAGGATCAGCATTCCCTGACAACAACTGTGTAGGTTAGCAGACATATTAATCTTATCCTTATCTACAAGATACCTTTCTGTGTGTTCCAGCATCCTTCACCCAGATCCTCTGGTCCACCTGTCAAAGAATCCACAGTTCAAAATGACCCATCTTCCCAGGAGACCCCACTCTACAGCTACCCATAAGTTAGGCTGAGGAAAACCGTAAAAAAGCCTTGGAGAAATCCAAGTAGACAATGTCCACCTCTCAATCCACATCAACCAAGTAGGTTACTTTGTCATAGAAGACAATTGTGCTTGTCAAGCAGTATTTGCCCTTGTTGAATCTGTGCTGGCTTTTCCCAATCACATGCTGCATCTGATTTGTGATAGCCCACGGGAGGATTCACTCCATGACTTTCCCAGGGATTAAAGTAAGACTGATGGGCCTATAATTTCCTGGATCCTCTCTTAGCCCTTTTTGTAGATGGTATGATATCAACATTCTTCCAGTCTTCTTAGACATCTCCTGATCTCCACAACCTCTCAAAGATTATGGAAAGCAGCCTCACAATGACATCAGCCAGCTCTCTTAACACCCTTGGGTGGATATTGTTTGGATCCATCGATTTGTAGAGATTAATCACCTGTAACAGTTCACATTCCGACTCTTGCTTCACTGATGGTGGGTCTGTTTTTGCAAGCAAATTAATGATGAAAGTCTGAGAAGCTTGCATGTCAAGTAGAACTCTTTCTCAAGGACCGGGTCTACTTGCATGGGCACCTGAAGGAGGCTGACAAATTATTATACTTATTTTCTGCATGTGTCTTTTAATAATTTAAATTTTTATTAAACATGCTGCACCTCTATTCATACCACCTAGGAACTTGTAATCCCTAAGTTTTAGTGGGAGGCATTTCTTAGAATGGCCTTTTTTTTCTCACAAATACTTGGAGAACATCAAATTCGTATTTGAACCTTTGACTTGGAAATTAGCTTTAAAGTCGTATGTATTCACTAGAAAAATAGAAATGTACAGTGTGACTTTGGTCTCTCATCTGAAGTGCTGAACTGCATTTCCAAAAAGTAAATACTCAGGGAAAATGTTCAGAAAGCAAATATGCATCAAATCAACAAAAGCTCCAAAGTAGCAAGATTGTTTTGAACGGGTCAAAAGGTAACCTGCAGTTAGAGTTACAAATTGATGGAAATGGTGAGTTTTTCATTTGACCCTAGTGTCCACCAATAATGCACTGCAACTTTTGGAAATATGCCCCAATATTCATTGGGCTATTTGTGTAAAACCTGAGATGGCTTATCTGGGACTAAATTTATTTATTTTCCACTTGTGATCATGTATCTTTAAGTAATGTTTTCTGGACTTTATATTTAGCATATAGACAAGCATTCTTGAAAAAGCAGGCTGGTGTTCAGATCCAGGATCATCCCTCTCAGACCTTTGCAGTTTGATGTTTGCACTGTAAAATCCAAATGTTTTACTTTTATTATAAAATTTATATCGGACATTTGCTGCAATGAACTCTCACACCTCCTACTTCTACTTTTATGTTCATATTGAGAATGACTCACTTTTTGCTTTGAATGTATCCATCTACACAGCCTCTAGTTACTGCCTCAATTCTCTCTTTATTGCTACATTCAATCATTCCTTCTCACAAATATTCTCTTGTTTGCAATTTACCTTTAAATTACATCTCTCTTCCCCAATTGTTGGTGCTTGTTTTCTACAACAATTTAGTTAATTCTTACTTAGTGAGTATTGGTAACTTAATAGCTAATACAATTTTATTCCCTCTATCTGTGTGCATATGGTGGTGTGTGGCGGGAGGGGTAACGTATTATTTTTTTAAGGTGCTTTTGAAAAAGAAATGGATTTTTCTAGCTCCTCCAATGGGGGTTCTTTGTATTTCTGAGGTCACTGATGAAGAGTCTGGAGAAAACTTATTGCAAAACAAACTCAGAATCTCTCCACTCTCTAAGAACTGCAACAGCATTACAAAGGCAATAAGTGACACCCTGACAATCAGTTTGAATAAAGGCTGACCATAATACGTTTGCACCTTCACTACTCCTCTATAATTTTATCACATGATAACAGAAGAAAATAGTATTTTTTTCAAATAAACCAAGAAAATTAAATATATGTGTGTTTTCATCCTTGTTTCGTATTCTAATAAAAGCTAACATTTTTTCTGCATGTTTTCTCCGAGAATTAGAGTGAAACACAACCACTTTCTTCTCTGAGCAGGGAAATACCTTTGTGACACTCCATCCCATCTTGTCAATATTAACTCTATTTGCTATAGTTTATGACTAATGAAGCCCCAGGAAACCCTGTAAAGTACCCATTTTAACTAATGAAACTGAGGACTGAATAGGTTGTATGTTTCTATTTCAATATTTCAGTGACGGTGAAAACTGAGGAATCCTTGTTCACTGCTTCCTCTAAATATTGAAAATATTATTCCCAACAGCTGAGTAGAACTTGATTTAGGGGACATTTCTTTCTGTTAGTAGGTCAAATGATAAATATGCATCAGAAGTGAATTGCTGAACCTTTATGGTAAGAAATTTAGGATTTTGGGTTTTCTTGTCTTATTCCATTGCTTAGAATTAATATTTTATCTGTTTGACTAATTTTCTTGCTCTTTATTAAAAAGCCTTCTGAAGTGGATAGGTTAAGTGTTTCAGATAGTGATAGAAACTAAAGACTATAGTGATGATTTGCTGTGACTGTGCTAAAATAGATTTTTTTATATGAACATAATGTTGCAACTTTTCTCAAAAGTACAGACTCAAATTTCATTAGAGGGAATACATTTTTACAGTAAAGTCCAATAAAAATTAAATTCTTTTAATGTTGTAAATCAGTTTGTAATATTCAGCATTTGTGAAGCTTATGTCTATTTGCACCTGCTGAGGCCCTGCCCAGTTAAGTTTACCAGGACAAGTAAACAGTACTTTTAGGGGTTGCAGAATCTTTATTTAGAAATGTAATTTAGGAACTAGTTTACTTGAAGCTTAAGTACAGAAAGCATTTTACGTTCAGGTTGCAATAAAATGCAGCCTGACATTTTAGATGTTGAAATCTATCTGTTGCTTCATGTTTGGTGATCCTGATGTAGTGAACTGCATCAACATAGGCCAGTTCTTATGATTGAGCATACATTCAAACCATGTATGCTGGTTTAAAAGTAAACCGGCAGGAGAAATGAACCCAACTCAAAAGAGACTATAAATCAGAATTACAATTTAATAAAAACAGTACAATAAATACAATTATACAGACGAACAATTGGTTTTAGCCTGCAAAAACCCAGGTGTATAACCCAGCACCCTGAGGCACGAACAGAACGGTGTTCTTTGGCTCCCACGCTGAGCCCCACGGGGTCCCCTGAGTCCAAAAGTAAAAGGAGAGGAAAAACCTGTTGGTGCGAGTGCTGGTCGCAGTCTGGTTGAGAATGGTGATCGCAGTCCGATTGAGAGTGGTGGTCACAGTCTGGTTGGGGTTCTGGTACTCCTCTGGATACCACAAGTGGTACCAGAAGCCCCAAGACCCCAAGATTATATACCCTCAGGTTCAGGCAAGAATACCCAGTACCTCCCCCAGGGCGGGGAGTTCCACAATGGGCGCTTGTGAGTCGTGGGTGTGAGGACAGGAACATTCTTCTATCCCATAGGCTTCTTAACACCCAGCTTACAGCCTGAGGGGTCAGGTGTGCTCTGGGCAGCTGCTGCAAATTGTCTATTGTTAACAGTTTCTGGGAAATGACATAGAGTGTGTAGAATATGCAGTTTGAGTTACACCCATACAGAAATGAACTGGTCCCAGCTGTTCTAACTAGGACACCATGGGATCACCAGTAGAGTTTGGTACATAATCTCCATACAGAACATGTGATTTTGGTAGAAAGAAGGCCAAATTTGAACTGTCTACAAGTTCTCCTCATCTGACTATCCCCAAGTCAAAAGCCTACTAAAAAAAAAAAGACTTCACAGGGTTGTCAAGCATCTTTCAAAAACCTTTTTTTTCAGACTATATAGAGTCTTTATAGACTATATAAAGCTCTGTCTAAGAGCCCCTTTGATGAGCTATGAGCTGCACTCAGCTTTATAGCACTTCACAAGATACAATTAAAACAAATTAAAGAAGGGAGTGCTGCTGGTGAAAGGAAGTAGCTTGTTCTATAAAAACATGACAATATGATACACTGTGAACCCTGTAGAATACGTGGAAGGTAGGGGGATTATCACTGCTCACTATCTTGTTATGCACTAGATACTTCCTGGGTGTCTTATCATCCTCTGATGCTGGTGACATAACGGATTTAAATGAAGTTTTGATCTGGCTGAGTACAGCCAGTGTTACATTCCCAGAATAAACCCATGTGAATTGTGTTTGCTGTGGTAAAGCAAAATATTTTATTAGGTTTGCCTCCTAATTCATGCTCCTCACTGTGCATTGTGCCTGTAAAACACCAGTTAAGAATCTGTGAGTAGTGATAACTCACAGGTGGATTATGCATTTGAAGGAGATGCTCAAATTAGGCATTTGAGCTCTCTGCATTATGAGCTGAATCTTAGATGAATATCCTTCTGAAACATCCCTGATTATCCTATGTGCAGCCTGTATGAAGGTTAGAGTACTAATTCAGACATTTAAATTAGATATCAAAAATATTGTATATGACTGTCCCTCTAGTAAAGGTGTTTGTTGGTGATATGGTTTTAATTGTGTTGAAAGTGTTGGAGACACTGCTCTACTTCCTTTGAGTAGTCCATACACATGACAGAATCAAAGGATAAGTAACTCGTGATGACCATGGATTGAGTAGCATAAGGTAGCCTGAGCAGAACACGAGAGTTTCACCAGAGTCTGTGACTTTAGTGGATGACTCAGATTTGATGGTGTCATGCCCCTTCATTACCAGTTGATCCATCGGCAGTAGTTCAGAGATCTATAAACAGAACAAAATCCATTCTGAGTTTTGGAATTTTTAATCCATTTGGAATCTTTAATCCATTGTTAAGGAATAGCAGTTGTTAGACTTGAAATTATTTTGAAATGTAAAATACCCAGCTCATGCCTGCCTTAAGAGGAGAATATTTTCTTAAGGGGATTTAGGATTGGTTTACACTTTGCACTTCCTTAATCTAATTGCCTGGTAGTAGCTGTCTGACTGTGTGAATATTCCAGCTTGTGCTAACAAACATTTTCTTCATCTGGCTTTCACATTTCATGCATATTAGGAATTCATAAATATGTTAGGAAATTCTCCAGAGTATTCCTTTTCCCGTGGAAAATGCTTCCCTGAATAAAATCAAAAAGCACCACCTTTCACTCCATATGTCTTAGAAAGAAATAATTTATGTTATTTTTTCGTTCTTTCTTCCTCCATCCTTTGTGATGGTTTTCATGGGCATAGAGTTAATTTTCTTCATAGTAGTTAGTATGGGGCTCTGCTTTGAATTTGTGCATGAAAGAGTGTTGATAACACAGGGATTTTTTTAGTTATGGCTGGTCAGTGCTTAATCAGACTCAAGGCTTTTTCTTCTCCTCACCTCACCCCATCAGCTGGGAGTGGGAGGCTGGGAGTGCACGAGGAGTTGGGAGGGGACACAGTCAGGACAGCTGACACCAGCTGACCGAAGGGATACCACACCATATGGCATCATGCTCATTATATAAAGCTGGGGCAAGAAGAAGGAAGTGTGGGAATTTGGAGTTGTGGTGTTTGTCTTTCCAAATAAACATTATGAGTGCTGCAGCCCTGCTTTCCTGGGGATGGCTGAGCACCTGACTGCCCTCAGGAAGTGGTGAATGAGTTCCTCGTTTTGCTTTGCTTTGCATGCGGCTTTTACTTTACCGAGTAAACTCTCTCTATCTCAATACAAAATTTTCTCACTTTTATTCTTCTGATTGTCTTCCCCATCCCACCAGGGGGTGAGTAGCTCTGTGGGGCTTGGTTTCTGGCTGGTGTTAAATCATGGCTACCTCCTACTCCATTTAAAGGCAATGTAACACTACCACAAAGGAAACTTTCTCTTTTCTGAACCGTAAATCATTAATTTCCCCGCTACAATACCCCACCCCTCCCATCCGGGAGGCCTTCCACATTTACCATTTGTGTTATAATCTCCACTGTATTTCTACCTGCCACATTGATTTATCCTTTGCTAACAAATCAGTTTGTATGAAAAAGCTGCTGCTTTCCTATTCAGTCTTTCATGAAATGCTTGGGTGCTCTATAAATCATGCCTAGGATATGAGCACATAGGAAGATGAAGTTAAGAGGAAAGAAGTTTTTTTTAAATAAAAATTTACATGTATAATATTTAAAAAATGCAGTCTCACCACTACCTTTCAGCGCTGATGAAATGTTGCTTTGAGGGATATATGTAAGTTAGGCTGATGGAAAATCATCTTTTTAACAGTTTCCCCTTCCAAATCATGGAACCACTCGTAAGTAATGTCAAGTAATTGGCTTGGTGGTGAAAAAAATAGGTAAAAAAGTTCATATACATGACAGTGCCCCCTACCTACACTTCCATTTGTTTTGTTAAGGAACAAGGTGTTAAAGCAGAAGACAGAAAGTCTGAAGAGCTGATTTTAGTTCCAAACTTTTCCCAAGTACTCAGTGTGACCAGGTGCAAAGCATTATGCCTCTTTACACAGGAGATCTGCTTTTGTAAGATGGAGTTGATAATGCTACTTGGCAGAAGTGGTGTGGGGCTTCAGAAACAAAGCAACCAGAACACATTTCAGACCTTCATAAATTCAAACACAGTGGTAGCTGCAAGATCCACCATTGTTTGCTGTTATTTTAGTTCCTTAAATACAAGATAGTCTGCAGAACCTCCATTCTGAAACTACCTGCAAATAACTAGAATCATTATACCCTCATGAGGGAAGGAGTATGGGGATTGTCATGATCCTTTCTAGACATGAGTCTCACTACAGGGTAACCCTCTTTAATCCAGCCATTCAGGAAAAAGTGCTCGTGGATCATAGAGAGAAGCCAGGTTCAATTCCTGACTGTCAGACATTGTTGGATTCTCCACTTTACAGTGGTTAAATCCTTTCATTCATCTAGTCTTAGTCTAGGTAACTTTAGCACATAAACCTGGGGTGCCATCAACTGACAGACTATTCAGTCCCAAGTCAGAAATATTCATTGCGTCCCAATTCATTGCACAGGGAAAACAAAGTACCTATGAGCAGGACTGACAAATCACACAGGAGTATGTGCAGATGCTATTTAGAAAGGCTTAGGAGAGAATCCTTGTCTCATAAAGAAAAGTTACTGGAAGATGGAAAATATCTATTAAAATCTAGGCTAGCTCAAATTTTTTCTCCAAAAGAGAAAATTAAATATGTTCTTTCCATTAGTCACCTTAATCTTTGAATTCCAGAACTTTTATTTCCCTTTCCTCTATTCCAATGAATAATTAAGCATCTAGTGGAATAGGAAAGATTGAAGGAGGCTGACGTTGCACATGAGCTATGAGTCAATAGTGCCTTATTTCCTAAGGAACATACAAGCAACTTTTTTCTGATTCTTCTTCATTAACAGCTTAATTTCCCAATACAATTCTAAGAGAATTAGATTAATCACTCTCACCATTCTGCCAATTTTAATCAGAAACAATGACTGCCTGGGAATAATAATGTTTTTTCTTGTTTGCAGCTCCGGATGTTTGTAGAATAAACCACCACTTTCTCTGCTTACATTCAGAGCCTACAAGAGGTTTAATTTCAACTCTTTGACTCAAACTGAGCTCTTGGGATTTGTAAAATAGGTCTTTGGCTTCCCTAAATTGTGAATATTTGTATTCACATCTGCTGAAACCATTTCTCAAATAATTTAGTCTATGGCTGTTTTGGACAAGATGAAACAGGCAGGCATCCTCTGAGCTGCGAAGCGCAGCAGTGTTGGGCTCTGAACATGAGGACAGCTCTCAGGAAGGATGGATTTTGAGATGACATGAGGAGATCTTGGATAGAACTATAGTAGCCTGTTCAGTCGAGGCCTTCCTCATAAAAAGCAGTTCACAGAGTGTTGAGTTTATTCTTGTGCCTTCCAAATCTTTTTGGCACAGGCTTTGTATCTTGGTATCATTATAAAACTGGCCTTCTTAACTAGCTCCTGCAGAGTCCTTCCACCACCCAACATTTCTTTTAAGTACCTCTCTGCTTTTGTTTTTTTCTCCATATAGCTTATCCCTGCCCTCAGCTATGCTCCACCTTCATTTGCCAGCAGGACAGAATGCAACTCAGGGTCAAGTTTTTGATTGCCAGACTCTTATGCTGTTGTATTTCTTTCTTTTTCATTTCTCTATTTTAGAAAGGCAACTTTTAAAGCAAAAGATATTTATTATTCAGTACTTGCAAGGTGTGCAGCACAAGGGAAGATGATTTATAGCTGGTTTTATTTTTCCATAATTTTGCTATCATTCAGCAGATCTACTAATATGTGTATGGAGAAAGTTATACTACCACCCTCTCCTTTGGAAATAAATTCTTGTTTGATGCTCCAAACATCATTCTTGGTACTTAGGTGTCATCAAATCAAATGTATGGCCAGTCTTCGCGAACGAAGATTTTGGGAAAGGTGTTTTACCTTTCAAACCTGCGGAATGGATTTTTTAGGTGAGACACAGCCTGCGCTGAACTGAGCCCACCCTTTCATCCTAAGGTTCATCTGCCGGGGCCAAGCGAGCTTGGACAATGGCAGTGAGGTCCTCAGGACGTAGGTTTGTTTAGAGTGACCTTCTCATAGATGGATGGCCTTACAGGGCTGACGAGCTCCATCTGCCCGGGGGAGTGTCCCTGACCGGGAATCGAACCCGGGACGCGGCGGTGAGAGCGCCGCATCCTAACCACTAGACCACCAGGGGTTCCCCATCAAATCAAATATATTTCATATTATCAACATAATTTTTCAATTGATGCATTCTTGGACAGTAGAGGTACTAGAATATGATCTTGAACCTTTCCTTTTTCTTTTTTCTTTCCTTTTACTGCTCAGCAGTACCCAAAACACTGGCATGTTATCAACACCTTTCTAGCTAATGATGTCTGCTCAGTTGGTGTTACGAAAAAATTCAGGAGCTGTAAGCTGGGGTGAGATAAGAAAGGGTTTAATTATGCCAAGGCAATAGATGTTACACGGCACGCGCGCCGGGCTGTGCCCAAGATGTTACATTTATAGCAATATCTGCCCAATCCCAAGTGTGTCCATCCTCTAACTTTTGGCCTGGTCCACCCCCTGGCCCGCCTCTCAGAATTGGGTCTGGGGTGCTTTTTGGGACCCCCTCTTCATCATCTTCGTCATCTTCAGCGTACAGAGAGCAGGGTGACCCAGTTCCTTGACTCTGTCCTGCGGTTTAGGCCAAGATGCAAGCGTTCTCCAAACAAGACAGGCCTGCCTTGACTAAAAGACTAAACATCATCTATTGGATATGGGGGTAGGGTGATATAGGGAGTATGGAATGGGGTGAAAGGATTGAGGAATATAAACTAAGGGACACTATGGGGAGGAGGGAGAAAGGGGTTTATTTCTAAAATCTACTTCTATTACCTATAAAACTTATAAGGTAGAAAAATAAGAAAACCATTATGGGCTTAAGGCATCACTAACAATGCAAAGCAATGTGAAGGCTGCTATGGGAAAATGAACTCCATCTCAGCCAGACCCACTACAATCTCCATCCTTTATTCCATACCATCTGCATCATACTCAGACCCAATAATATCTGTGGATATAAAAGAAGCAGTTATGTTCTAACAGTAATTATTGCCATTACCTAAATATATTATCTTTTGTTTTGAAATTCTTCCTTTACCTTTACCTTTATATCTGAAAGCTCTGCACATTAATAAGAAAAAATCATACACCGTACCTTGAAGCAAGGGAGTATGACTTTTCCAAACAATCACTAGATCATTTTTTCTACCTTCAAGCTTGTCATCCACATGACCTATTGTATTAATAAAGCCCCAGAATGCTAGTTGGCACTGGCAGACAAAGCAATGCACTGCATGTTTTATGAACTATCTATGTAGCGCCCTCTGATTTCTACAGAGACACAAATTCAGACAATTTCCTATCAAGAACTTGATTCTTAATCATAAGCTAACATCCATTCAAATTAAAGAAGTCTAGGTCTTCTCAAAAGAGAACGAAAGAATCTTACAGCTTCTAACAGTTTGACTTACTGTAACATGACAATATTGAGAACATTAAATTTTAATATCAGTGCTGTCACTTTAACCATAGGTTATTTATAATTCTTACACTCAAGACCTCAGGAATTACTTCATTTTTAAAAGGAAATTTATTGCACTGTATAGGAAAATGTGCAATTCCTTCTTTCAGACAACTTGTACTATCTGCTTTCATAAGAGGCTGAACTTGTGATTCATATTTGCTCTGACACGTTTTTGCATAAATAATCTCATTTATTTCTCCTTTCACTTTTTAGCAGCAGGGAACTGAATGCTTTTTTACTGTCTTGCTAATAACAATTAGAAATAGGAAATTAATTCATGCAACAAAATATAAAATCAGTAGAAATTCAATCTCAATCAAGGAAGAATGTGTATTTCCATTAATAAGAAAACTGTTCCTTCTCTTCTGTTAGAGTCCCTGTATTCTACCCATGGTCTCTATATCCATTGCTAACACTTTTATTTGTAGACAGTAACAACTTTTGTACAAGTTCCTGTGTTTTCATACTGCTAGTTTGGTAAGACTGTACTGAGCTCTTTCATAAAGATCAAGCTATCTCACTAGCAAGATCATCAAAGGATAATAGAAAGCAATATTTTCATTATCTTTCAACAGCTGGGAAATTGAGATTTCATTTGAGTACATTATTCATCAAGGTCTCTGTTGAGACTTTTGTTCATAATACAAGAAGCATTATATTGGAAAGGTAGCTACAAGTCCAAGTAACTCAAATTTACTCTGGAGAGGCTCCTTATATGTGAGTACTAATGATTTAATTAAGATCTAACATTTTCATTAAGACAGAGCATGCTTCCACTACTACTTAGAGGTATTAAGCTCCTCTTGCTTTACTCACCACTTCTGCAGTTAAGTTGCAGTCTGGACCAGTAAAGCTGAAAGCTTTCTTCTCATCTGTAATCTAGTTTATAGGAAACCAGTTCCCTAGGTCTGCAGCAGTGGTCCAATCTACTATATTTCTTCATAAAAATCAGCAAAGCAGTTTGATGAAGTGACAAACCTCTAGCTTTCCAGTTAAAAACTGAGAGAAGCAGCTGGGACCTTTGTTGTGACAGAAGATAAACCTGAAGAAGAACCTGCCTAGAGGGAAAAATGCCTTAAGGAACAAAATGGTCGGAGAGATTGTGATGTCTGTGGATAGAAAAATAAGTCAGATTTACAGGGAAAAAAACAATGGGGTTGCCAGAAGAAGGGATCTCTGGATGACTGGATAAGCTGAAGTGATGCAACATATCAGTTCCTGCACAGGGAACATGCTTAAACAAATCTTTCACTAGTGGTAAATCAGACCTACTACAAAACCTCACATATTATATATAAGCTTTTCTACTTTCAGTGTCTAATGGTGGAGGTAACAGCTTGATCCAATTCTCATTCCAGCTAATAGCTGGGACATAGAGTGTCTTGAGTCAGCTCTCAAAAGACAGTAAGATAAAAATAGCCCTATATATGTTGCTTTTATCAGGACAACAGAGGTATTTTCATAGGAAGTAGCAAAAGCAAAATCAGAAAAGAAGATAATCCTATTTACCAGATGGGAAAGACTGAAGGGGAGTTTATAGCTGGCAGATACAGAGTAGTCAATTTACAGCTGCAAAAAATATGAAGTTGCTATTTTTCAATATTTAAAGGGTCAAATATCAGAAATTTAGAGGAAGAATCAGTATCTGTTTTGCACATATCCCCATTGCTAATGTACAGAAAAATTATGTGTATTTCTGTATGCATATTGTTAAAAATTCACTCCAGATAAATTTAAAAGTCTTATAAAAGGGACTTTCATTCATTTCCATCCTCCACCATTCTCATTAATTGTAGATGGATATGGCAGGACAGAAGTAGCAAATTCCTTTGGAATCCTCTGAGCTGAGTTATACAAGACAGAGTTGTTAAATAAAAGAAATTTCTAGAGCAGATGACCATTTCATTCAATTAACAAAATTGAATTAACAATTGAGCAATAGAGCAGGTATCCTTTTCCAGTCATAAAGATTACAATACACATGGTTTAATATTTTTTCTTTTCCAAATACCTACTCTCCTTAAAAATGTGTTCACCTCTTTGTCTTGACAAGCCTATAAGTTCTAGATGAATTTCTATTTAGAAATATGTCAGAATTGTAATTAAAAAGAATTGATACTTAGTATTTTTCTATTTTCTTTCACAGTGATGGATTGAGGAGCACATAGGAAAATATATATTTGCATGTCTGTAAACAAAGATAATAACAGCTGGATTATAGCTAGTGATAATATTAGTAAACCACAGTATGCTTTATAGTTAAGATATTATTCTCCAGATGTACACAGAACCTCAGAGAAAAATCTTAACAGCATTTCAGATCTCTGTGTATTGATGACAACTCGGTTCCTTCCAGGACACTTCCCATTACAGAAGCTTGTTTACAGATGCTCAAAAGCAGTTTGACCAGTTAGGCTGAAGTGCTTTCCTAAGGTATCATTTCTTCCTCCTTTCCTTCCAAGTTATTGTTACTAATAGAGAGTTAAAGTAAAACATACAATTTTGATTTTGCTAAAAGTTCCTATTATTATTTAGCTGAGAAACTCTGTCAATTTTATCCTTTGGAACACACATACAGCTGCACTTGAAGTTGGTGAGGGGTGTTCTGTGACTTAAAACTTTGAACTATAATGCAATTTAAATATAAAATAAGAAGGGGAAGTTGTTTTAGTATGAAAAATGTAAAAGATTGATTCTGAAAATGTTGTCTGTCAATGTTTTCCACTTTTTCTTTTTTTCTGGCAACTGTGTTGTTTGTGTATTATTTCTGTTTCAGAGGCACTGCAGGTTCTGAGTGGACAGACTCACTGTCTCTGTGGGAGTGCAGCATATTGGATAGTAGTCTCTACCCTTATGCTGTGGGCACAAATCCATATCTTCCTTCATGTTTTCCTAGAGCTGATATTGTGTTCTTGATCTGTAGGATTCCTGAAAATATTATGGAGAACAAGGAATTTCAAGAGATTACTTTAACTTTCCAAAGGACTAGCTCACCTTTTCTTTCATGGAGCTACAGACATAAAATTGCTTCTGTACTGAATGTTAAGAAATTATTTGTTTTGTTTTAAAGCACGATATTTAAATATGCAGATGCTCCACACTGGGAGTACAGTGTGGGCTTTGTGGCCCTCTCATGTAGCATAAGAGTGTGGATGCACCGCTCAATGGTAAAAAAACATAGTAGATTCCATATAGAAGTTGCACATATTGAAAATAAGCCACAGGACTTGCTCCAAATCTTGAGGTGCTAGAAAATTATTTCGGTTCTACACAGACAAAGAAGGTTTCCTCCATAGACCAAAGACCACATTCTTTGCATCTGAATGTATGGATATGAAATTCTATCCACCTAGAAACACTACATTTTGGAAAAAAAAAATACTATCTGCAGGACAATATAGTGAAGGAAGAATAATCAAGGTGTGTCATGGCTGACTCATTGCTCAGACTTTGTTAAGGATTAATCTTATATAACTTAATGATTCAAATCTATCTTAAAAAAAACAATCCAGCTTGGTTTAAAATGTTTAGATGAATGCAGTGGGGGTTGGTAATAAGCCAGTCTGAACTCTCTTATAATCCTCTTGTTCTGTTCTGTAGGTTTCCATTCAGAAAATCTAAAGGAATGCCTTAGAAGTTTTGAGGATTTTATAAGAATACCTTGTGTCTCTATGCATCTTTAAAGAAAGGGCAAGGAAATGCAATGTGAGTTCACTGATATCTCAAAGTACAATGCAGTAGCTGTGTGCAGTAATTATTTCTGAATTTGTGTGAGGAGATTTTGTAGTGAGCAGTAAGTTTGATAGGTTACACCCACCTGTTATCTGAGGGCTGAAGCAATCCAAGAATGAAGGCGAGTATGGAAATTAAAAAAGATTTGGATTACAGACAGTCCTGTGGACTTAGACTGAGTGCTGTTCGAACCTTTTTCTAAATTTGCAAGTCTTCATTTATAAAAATTTTGGTACACTAGAGAGTGTTTTATTAACCTAAAGAAACCATCAAATACACTGCCCTTATTAACCACAGAAGATTTTATATATCTAGTAAGAACAAAATGAAGCATACACCTATTCTAAGAAACCATACATGTGATGCTTCCCCTGGAAGAATTTATATGGCATCCAAGATCCTGCTGTGGAGGTAACTCCATTGTGACTGAGTCAAAATCTAGGTACTTATCTTCCATTTAAAGCTGCTTTGTGTTCACAGGTCCCTGAGAATCCAGTTGGTCACGATTGTCTAGATGGCACGTAATGCACCATGGAAGTACTGTGCTTATCATAAAACAAAGTAGTCAAGTAAATTTGAAGTGTATTTGTGGGAGAAAATACTCATAGTGGAAGTGCCTTATGTTCAGAAAACATGTGCAGGAAGTTCAAACTCACTCAGCTGCAGGCAATTTTAACCTGCTTTTCTGTTTTACAAAAAGGATGCCTTGATCATTAATCTGCTACCTCTTTCATATCTTCTGTTGAATCTGGAGTACCATGAAAGCAAAAGCACAACATACCTGGTCATTACATCTGACCTTGTTTATCATGTCTTCTCTTTCAGTTAAGTATTTGCTGCACTGCCATCACAGTCTGGAAAAAAAAAAACCAACCAAAACTCAAACCCAACAAAAGCCTAATGTGGCTTCAGATCTCTGGGTTGCCTGTTCCCCTGCTCTCTTAGCCTTGTCCTGAGATTACTAACTACTCTCTTCTGATAGTTTAAGACTTCACTTTGTAATCTTTAAAAGGATCTGGGTGATGTACTTTGATTTCCCTTTTCCTTTTCTTGGTTTCCTTTGTGGGACCTTATAAGAGAGCAAAGAGACACACAGCTAAATAGGAGCACTAGGAGAGGAGAAATGGAAATTGTTATCTCCAATGTGAGAGTAGATGAGGTTTGTAATACAAAAAGCTAGGACATTTTGATGGTGGCATCCGTGTCACCTTGATCAGCAGCAGTTGAGTTAATTCACCTCCTTGAGTCCTAAGAAGGTAAATGGTCTTCATTTTGAAAGATGATCAAGAAGTATTAACATCTACTTACCCAAGACCTCCTTGTTCACTCAGTTTATTGCTTGTGTAGTGCTTTCTGCTAAGTCATTGAAAGATGAAATTCTGGCATATGCTTCACTGAAGAGTTAAATGGTGTATAGAAGGAGAAAGGAGGATTTCATAATATGGGCTATAGAATCTCCACGCACTGTTACTATGCATCCCAAGCACAGAACATATAGGATATATATCTAATGTGAGGCCCTGTTAGCCTCTTATGCATTTGCTCACTCTGGAGTGGAGATATGCTACTTAATTTTAACTGAAGTATTTGGACTAAACCAAACCTCTATGTATCTTTAAAGCTCAAAGTTCTGCCTAGCCAGAAAAAGGGCATTTATGAAGCTGCTTACACCTTCTGTATCAGAGCGACCATAAAGCCTTTTGAGGCCATCACTATAATGTCTTCAGACTTCACTAATAATTTTTAAGTTCCACCCCAATAAATGAAGAAAGCAAAGGCAGAAATCTTCACTGCTTAAGTGCTTAATCCCTAACAACCTTACAAGAAGTTGAGCAGACCTAGCTCCTTTGTTTTGACAAAGTTTTCCTTCGGGATGATCAATGAGAAAGTCATATTAAATGCTGACTCTTCCTTTCCATTTTCGTGTGTTTCCTCTGGCAATCTGAGAGCACTGGACCACCTTCCCCTCATTTTGCAGGTAATCTCGAAGTCAAATCCAGGCTCTCTACCAAAGTTACTATTTGTTTCAATAAAACTTCTGTTTCACAAAGTAAACTCAGTGTGTAGAATGAAAACTTCCAGGAATTTAGACTTCAATTTTGCTTTCCCAGGTGTGAAGAAAGTTTGATGAGTTAGAAAACAGCTGAGCTGCCTTCTCATGTGTAGAAAGTTATTAAACAGGCAGGTCACAAATCCTTTTGTTCTTTTTTCACAAACACTTATTAAATGAGTTTCCAAAACTAATGGCGCAATTGTGCAATGGTTGACATATTTCTCGTACCTCATGAACTAGAAGTCAGCCAGCTGACTTCTGAAGCTTTGAAAACCATCCATTTATCATTCTCAGTATTGATCTTTGTGCATTGTAGGGAGGTTTCCATCATGGAAATATAGCATAAAACATTATTTCAATTATTTGCCCTAAGCTACACCAACCTTATGGCTTGTTGTTAGATTTCAAGGGTTGATATATCGGTCAATCAATTAAGATAGATTACCGGCATTTCCCTTTCCAGTTCATTTCAGTTTTACCAGTGTTTGAAAATACAAACCAGAGTGAACACTGATATGATATGCTCAGTTCTTTTACAGGCTGCAAACACAAAACAATATTGCTATCTTCATCCAATTCCTCAGGAAAGGAATGGAAACTAAATGTCTCCCATGTATCTTGTGTTCTTCTGCTGGTGACTGAAGGACATTTTCCACCTTGCACTTTTGCACTGACTCTGGCTACCAGCTATCCTATAATCTTGAAGTTGTGAGTTGCTGTTGTCATGTTGTCAGAATCAGTGAGTCTTCAGTGATAACAAACAATTGTTTGCAGCCATGCCTGTAGATGTTGAAGTCTTCATGAGGATCTGGATAGAAACTGGAACTAAGCTAAAGGGGAAACTTCACAATAAAATGTTTAGTGCCAGTGGAAGGACAAGTAGTTGGTGCCTCTCTCTGGGCATTTATTCTTGCCTTTGGAACGGCCCACTGGGCTGGTTTGGCAGAAATGCTTGTATTAGCTGCTATGCTGTGGGCTGAGTTGGGGAAGGAAGAAGGTGGCAGAAGGCCAAAAAAAATGTCTGGGAAGCTGGTGGTGTCAGTTACCCAGGGTTGTTCAAGAAGTTTCA
This sequence comes from Neopelma chrysocephalum, assembly GCF_003984885.1. Classification (NCBI taxonomy): domain Eukaryota; kingdom Metazoa; phylum Chordata; class Aves; order Passeriformes; family Pipridae; genus Neopelma; species Neopelma chrysocephalum. Next base: position 39,241,431 of record NW_020897693.1, on the reverse strand, counting down.
CTGCTGAAGTTTTAGACACAGCCTCAGAGTTCAGAGTTCAGGTTTCTGGCAGATCAGGTTTCAGGTTTTCATTCAAGGCACAATCAGACATATCTGGGTCAGAGCCTGGAAACAGCCCCTGTCTGGGTTCAGTTTGACTTGGCTGTAAAACCACAGGAGCTCTTTCAAAGAACCAAATAATTGGAAAGGAATCAGTCTGAGGTTAAAATGTTGACTTATCTTTAAGTGATGTTATTTTTAGTATGGGCTCAGTTTTTGTGTTGAATTTTGCATGTACCCCACTGCCTATAGGGTTATACAAAAGACAGAGTTAAAAGAGAAAATGTTCTCCTGCTATTTACAGGATGAAAAACCGTTCCAAAACCAAATCAGTTGCACTTGCAATGCAAGTAGAAAAACCAATCTGTACTGCAGTATCCACAAGATAGTTTACTGTCACTCTCTATAAACTTGGCTATTTACTTAAAGAATGTAATTTGAACTATTCATTTAGTAAATACCACAGATTTCCATTGAATAATAGTGAGTTGATGAGCCCAATTTAGTTAGACATTATAATTAATTGTTCCAAAAATGCCTGAGCAGAGGGGTATCATCAAATAATCAATTATCCAGTGGCTTTTAATTGAGATAGTTACATCTATTTTTTTATTGTCAGACTTTCAGAAGTTTAAGAACCTGTTTTAATGATCAGAAAATTATATCCATGTTTGTGGAGATATAGATACATTAAAAAAAGACAAAATTCATGGTTGGTTCAAATATATGTCATGTACTAGCAGATATAATGAAAATATTCCATTTACTCTACATTTAAAAGTTAATGATGTGTGTATATAATAACTTAAAATCTAATGTCTTCAAGTACTAGCTGTGGATTTTCCAGAGCAGCTGGATAGAGAGAGCAGCTGGACTTTCCTTTGCTGTTGTGAATAGATGGAGTTTAAATGGAAGGGTGATACCTAGTGCCAAACATAATTTTCAAGCAGTTGTGTTCTCCTGGGATGTTCTGATTGAATTAAGAGGTTTCAGCTCATTCAGTCAGTGCAATGCAATGGCAGCAAAAGATTCTTTTCTCCACACTTTACTAGACACACACAATATGTAGGACTTTTTCTCATGTTTTAAGTTTTCAGGTGTAAATTCCTGAAGTATTATAAGGACTGTCTGAGCTTTTAGATTCATATTGGATATTGTCATACGTTATAAAGATATCCAAACACTGAACTGTCCCCACATACTACATTATTATTATTTCCAACTCTAAACCAGAATGTTTTTTAAAGAAAAAATGCTGTATGACAAAGACCAAGAGAAATATCTTAGTCATAATGACTGCAAATGTCTGGAGGAAAACATCCTGTACTTTTAAATTCTTCTATTATCTCCTCTCATCCTTGCAACCGGACTTAACTATATTCTTGCTAGATTGTTTTATCCCCAGAGCCAATATGACTTTATTATTCCAATTTTTACAAATTTGAGTTCCTGTCATTGTTTGAGCTGAAATCTTTACTATCTCTTCTCTCTTCTGTTTACTCAGTGTGAATATTTGGTACATGCAGTAATTCAGTTTAGCCTTATCAGACATGTGGTCCCATGGTAACAGTGGGGAATATCTTCATTATTAATAATATTATGAGTACAGAAGTCTACTTATGGAAGCTGTCTGCATATTTATCTGTCCTCTGCTAATTAGAATTTAGCTGACAAAGACATGGAGTGAAAAGGAAGGAAGACATTTTGCTTTTGACTGCTTATTACTGTTAGCTCTTGTATCTATACTGCACATTGCATCACAGAAGAGTTGGATATAAGCTCACCTTATATGTGTTAAATTAATGTGTTTGGATAACAAAAGAAATTTAGCTATTGAAATATGGAACTTGTGTCAGATTCCCAAAAATAATGAGCTGGGAATGCTAAGAAAAATTAAAAATTAATCTTCCCAGAATTGGATAGATTCTGTGGTATATACTGGCTGATTTGCTGTCACACAGTGATGTTTGCCCAGGGGAAGCTGAGTTTGCAATACTCCTGGTGCCAGGATATCCATAAGGAGCTGAAACTTCAGCTTAGACAGTCATATACATAGCAGCAAATTTTTAGTGGTGAACTGCATGTGTTCCTGCCACATGTTTTGCATGTAGCAATGTCTACGAAGGAATTTTTTCAGTATTTTTGTAGGAGAAAGTGGGTTTGCACTATTTATTCATCTCTACCATGAAAAAATAGTCACGAAGTCATAACAAGGGATTCACATCCCGAATGTGATATGAAGTTTGGAAGGTGCATCTTACAGACAAACTCTGATCCACATCATGTGCTGCTGGTATGTATAAAATAGTCTACACCAAATAATAAATCAATCCAGTAAAACAAAAAGTCAGGGTGAAAGAAAACCTCAAGAAAAGATATAGCACAGCTTGTTGATAGGATCAGTTTGTAGAGATGTTCTCACTATCAGGCTCAGAGGCTGCACAGGGAAGCTGTTTCTTTTTCCATTATCCAGAAGACTTCAACAGGGAATGAAAACAGTTGTTTCTCATCTGTTCCTGGTAAAATGTCAGAATGTTAGGGCCCCTTGGTGAAACAATTCCTGGAGATAATGTTTATAATCTCCCCCATTTTTTTTAAACCAGATCTTTTCAATACCTCTCAGGCTAGAATGAATTTATGCTCAGCATGAATGCTATTCTCTGCCCCTTACATCAGTGGGAGCAGGAGCAGAGCTTGTTTTAGAACCAGTGGAAATGTTGGCATGGACTGTGGAATTTGTGCATAGCTTTGAATCCTACAGGCAAATAATAGCATGCAGCAGAAACATCTACTGAGCTGGATATCTAGTGATTTCTTTTCTTTTCACTTACAAAATTAGCAGTCAGTATATAGAAACTAAGGCAAACAAAGAGCATGCTGGCATTTTAACTTTACTCTGGTACATTTGTCAGAACATTCATTCATTGAGTTAAAATAGGTGCGTCCTATGCAATTCATTTTGTGTTACAGAAGGAAGTGGGCTTTTCATGATGTTAATTCTTCCCTGCTTTCTGCTTATGTACTTTGGAGATGATTCATCTGTCTCTCACTGGTTAGAGGAGAAGGATGAAAACCTTGTAGTCCAGGTATACAGTTTTGACAGTTCTTTTATCCATTTTGCACACATCCCTTCCAATAAGAACATCATAAGGGATTTTACTATCAAAATCAAGATAAAAATGGGAAGAGCAAAAAGAGAAAAAATAATTAATTCAACTTCTAGAATAAAAGCAATTGTGGTGATGATTATTTCCTTCTGGTTCAGCTACAGTCACTGAATGTAACATTAACAGAAGAAAGATTTGTAGATCTGTGAACACTTTTGGAAATAGAACTAATACTAGTGATTACCTAGTATTAATTACCATTACCAAGTGGCTAATAGTTGTAAAGGGTTTGAAAGATAATTTTAAGACACTCCTTCAATGGACTAAAGAGCACAGGGCTACATAGACCCTCCTTCCCCAAAGATGTTAGCTGGCTGTGACTGTTACCTCCAGGGATGATGGAGGAGCCCACAAGTGAAGACTGACACAACATTTGTGACCCTCAGGCCAAATCACAGCTGCACGTTGAGCAGAGGTCTCTGTTAATCCTACATGCATGTCCAGGCCTTTTTCTGATGCAACACAGTGCATTACTGTGCCTCAGATGTCTTTTGCCTGAATATTGAGCAAACAAATTCCTTATGAGGGAAGGAGGTGTCACACAGTCAGATCCATGCGATCTATTGTAAAAATGGCTGCCAGAGCCTTTGGAATAAATGTGAAAAGAAACAGCTGATACTTAAAAACTGAATTGCAAATCTTGCAGCACTGCAAAATTGCAAATATACAAATCTTATTACATATCTTCTGAGTGACTACATTAAGGTGATTCACGAAGGTACAGAAAATTCGTGCCTGTCAGCTGGGGCCAAGAAGGACAAATTACCCAGGAACAGTCTATTGTGCTTGTTCTTAGTACTTTTAAAATGACAGTTGACATATATTTCAAAGATGTTACAATGCACATGGGAGGATAACATTCTCTGCTACTACCGAGCTGTGAGCACCTGCATTCAATAACTATTTGCATGTCTCTCTCCTGTTTAATCCAAGGATTTAGATTCCCTTTACAAATATTTTTGAATTAAGCAGCTCAACGAACTATACTGCGGGAACCTATTGTTTATGTTTTATGGTTTGCAAAGTAAGAGTACTGAGAGGTTAAAGGATTCATCTGCAGTTTTATCAGAGGTCAAAGGAAAGTGAAGTGTCAGGAGCCAGGTGTCTTGCCCTATGTAGGTTTCAGTCAGTTAATTTTTTGCATGTATATTTCTCTGTGAATGATATACTCATCAAAATGGAGAAGTCATTTTTCAGGTCAAATCCTACATACTCATAGATATTTTTATAGAGAGATGGACCTATTTTGATCCTCTCGTCTGGCCTTTTGTGGAATGCAGAGGATTTCCACGAGTAATTCTTTCTTTACCAGGGTCTGTCATGAACCAGAATATTTCAGGAGGAAAACAAAAACAACTATAAAAAACAAAACAACCCCCTCAAAAAACAATCCTTCTTTGAATGTTCTATCAATGGAGAATCTACTATACCCCTGCCAGAGTTGTGGCAATGTTTAAACCCTTTACTGTTAAAGCGTTGCCTTATTTCAGTTAACTTCAATTTTTAAACATAATTTGTTTCTTTACCAGTAATACTTATTTAATGGGTTTTAGGTTCTTGAATGTCATAAGTGGTACAGACCTAACCAGTAAAACTTTTTTCTAAAAATATTTATAAGTATTTATTCTTATGTCTGTAGATATTTTTATTATCTTTACAAATGTCTGATCTCCTTAAATCATATTAAATTCTGACACAGATCTGTTGGTTAAGATGTCTGCAGTTTAGTTATGCCGGATGGAAGATATTTCCTTTGACATTTGCCTATTAATTTTATTGTTCTCTTGTTCATGAATGTTGAGACAAAGATTACAAAAGGTGTTGATACCCCTTCTCATAGTTAGTCATTGATTTGCATATTTTGTCATATCCTTTTAGAGTTCTTTCACCTCAGGTAAACAATCTCAGTGTCAGGCTTCAGTGTCTCTTCAATGAAGACACTTGACCAGTCTATTATTATTATTTTTCTTGAAATGTCTTCTTGTTTGTGTCTTGTTACCTTTTTTCCCGTGGGAAGCATGACTAGGGCTCAGTGAACAATGGAAAAAATAAAGCATCAATTGTGAATTATTCTATCCTGCAATGTTTTGTGTTTCCTTCTGAGAATTTTAGAATGCAAATATTTGAGGAACAAATATGCTGAGAGAAGTGTTTCAGGACAAGCAAGATTTCAATTGTGAGTCTTGGGATTTAGAATTGGTGTGATAAGCTATGTAAGCAATGTGGTTTGATTTCTGCTTCCTTTACTGGATAGTATATGCAGTTCTGCATCTGGACTAGAAATAACACCAGTGAATAAATTGTGGTGTAGCTAAAGGTTGCTCATTACTTGCAACTGCCAGCTATACAAAATGAAGTACACGTTATAGTGAAAGTTTTGTGTTCAGTGGTACTACTTAAACTGATTCAAAAGCAGATTTAAAGCCCAAGTGCTGATAGAGTTCCACATGAGAAATACGTTTGCAACATTGATCTGTTCGCTTGTTGGTGTAAAGGAGTCAAAAGTCATGGAAGAAATACTAAATTACAGATCATTTTCTGACTGCTAGTCCATCCCTACTTGCTTCAGTTGTGTCTGAGCATTGCCTCTGAGCATATTAAAATACAGAAAATGCAGAGCACCCATATGGAAGAAAGAACTGACGTAGATTATATGTTCCTAGTCAATCCTCTGATGTCCATAATAAGAGTCTGGTTCATTTTTATTCTTTTGTATTTTAATAATCATGAACACCTGGATATCCATTATAGGGGACATCCTATCCTTTTCTGTGCCAGCATCAGGAATGAGGATCAGCACTTAACTCTCTCATTTGAGAAATTCAAAACAGTTTAAGAGGATTAATTTGTTTTTACAACACAGCTGTTTCACAGGATGAGATGATTCCTTGCATTTTTTTGAGGAAAGAAAAAGTATTTGGTTAGATTCATTGTTGTTGACAGGCAATGACACAGTACATGGAGCCTCATTCACACCTTTCTCTGTCCAAACTCCAAGTTCCTCGTGCTGCTTATAAAATAAAAGAGCCCAGGACAAATTACTACATTAACTGTTGTCTTGTTAGGTCATTAGACTAATGATCTTAACAAAGCTGTGATCTGAAAATAAATGTGATTTAAAACAACAGTGGCATGGACACATGTGCCCAGGCATTTCTACATGAAGCTAATGCTTCTTCTTTGAGTAGAAGAGATTATATGGAAGTGTACAAAGCCTTTTCTCCTTTCAATCTTGACCTATGACCTTTATTGCATTTTTAATATGTAGTGGTTTCTCTGGCTCCACAGGTGTTTTGCCAGGAAACTGGCCATGTTCTATGTGACTGATATATGTATGAATATTGAACTACATCTGATTTTTCATTTTTAGCACCTGTATGAGTTTGAAGTCAGGTTTTCAGCCAGCGAATAGAGAAGGAAAAAGAGGTCAAACTTAAGCAACATGCTGCAATGTTTAGAAGTCAGGTAACCCCCCTCAGTGTATAACTCCCTCTCTAAGGAAGATAACCATGTGCTAAGTGTTTCAAGGAGAAATTTTGACTGTGGTAGGTATAGGTGTCTGTCCTGGGAGATGTCCCCATCGCAGGCAGCCTCTCTTACTCACTGTGGTGTCTGCAGAATTAAATGCAGCCGAGGTACTTGATGCTAGTGCTTGAGTCAAAGACAGCCCTGTTCACAACAGGACTGGATGCATACTTCTGGGGGACCTGATGGCTTTTACAAGATGCCTCATGGAGACTCCAGGAGAGTATTGTGGGCCAGGATGACCCTATGCAGCCCAATAACAGCTTTTCTGGTGCTGACTCATTCTGTCTATCATCATAACTTCCCTGTGAGCCTGGTGGTAGGGGAATATCATCCAAGGTCCCTGCTGCAGCTCTAGGAACAGTGGGCAGTCAGCAGTGCACACCCAGAGCTTTGGCTGCTGGCAGCACCTCATGCCTGACCTTCCTCCTTCTGGAGATTCACAGCAAACGGTAGCTGTGGCTCAGCTCTGCTGCTCCAGGGCAAGGTTCCTACCAATGCTGAATCCATCCCAATGGCTGCACACAAAGCAGAGCCCTGTTGCAGACGACAGGGGTTTTGGATCTGTCAGGGCCATGTTGAGCCCCCAGAATCCTCAACAGAGCAGGAACTCAGGAATGGCCTCTGCAACGGGCAGGTGGCTGACCTGGGGGTAAGCCGTGGCTGGCAGACAGTCAGCACTGGTTGGAAAGGGATGGGCTCTTTCAAGGAGAAACGTCTTGGATGGAGGTGAGCTTACTGCCATGTCTTGCTCTTTCTCCGGAGGTGCTGTGGGCAGTGTGCGGTTTTGGCTCCTGCTGATGAGTATGAGAGTTGCTGTGAGCCGAGTGGTGGATGGAGCCACTCAGGGACAGTGAGTCTAGTGCTTAGTCTGTGATGGCTGGAGCTCTTTGGCTGTGAAGGGTGCTCCAAGATCCCTTTGGCGGTGAAAATGCGACATTCATTTCTGGCAGAGTGGTGAGCATTTGGGGAATTTTTTTAACAGATCAGGTGAGGATTGTGTGGGTAATTTGTTTGGTTCCAGACCTCCAGACTGTACTTGAATAGTAGCTGGGGGATTGTTGTGCTGTGACCTCTCATGCTGTTCTCGTGAAGCCAACACATTGTGGGCCTTGACCTCCACACAACAGCAGGTCCCCTCAGGGATGAATACGGTCTCGTTCTGGAAACAGAACAGGTGACTGTATTGTGAAGCAAACTTTTTAAGAGAGGTGTGAGCTTTTCCACAGCTCAATAAGCATATGGAGAGGCTTATTAAAATAATAACAGCACATTTGTTGATAATTAATCACTGGCATTAATGGAGGGACTTTCAGCCAAAGATGCTGAAGTTCTTTCCAAATTTCACTGACCAAAATTGCAAACAGAAAGGATTGCCTAATCCATCATCATGTATTGTCACCCCTGACAGCTATTTAATTGCTCACAGCATAGCAACTGCTCAGTAGCTATCAGATTGGTGCGGAAAGCAAGAAATTTTCTATACATTCAAGAAAAAGTGGAAAGGAAGTAGTGGGAAAGGAGTGTGGGTATCACTCCAGAATAGGCTTGGTCATGCAATAACATCCCCACTTTTTAGTAGGGATCATTAATGAATCTCAGTTTACAAGCTGTGATTTTACATTCCACTTCAGTCAGATAATCCCTGCTAGCACAGTGGTGCAGAAAGATGTGATATGTTCAGAATTATCATTGTCATTGTTTCTTGTTGAAGGTTGGCATTCACATCAATCCTAAAACTCCTTTGGATTCTTTCTGGTGTTTAAATGCATTGAAAACTATGATAAAGCTCTCTTTCAGATTGCCCAGTAAAGCCTTGAGCTATACCCCGAGTCTTTAATTTCAGATCTGCTCTCTTATTTGATTGCCAATCTCTGGTAGCCTGAATTGTCTTATTTTGTGATCTCTGTGTAATCTCTGTGATCAGTGATCTCTGCTGACTATGGAATGAGACCAGATATCTAATTTATGTGCCTTAGTTAAAGGCCTAAAAGGTAGCTGATATAAATCCAGCCAAAAATGTTTGTGAGTTTTCAATTGCATCTGTTTAGAGATGTTACACCTGTCTGTATTTGAATATATCTGCAACCTCTCCATATTAAACAGAGGAAATTTATCTTCATTATGAAATCACTCTTGAGAGTCCATTGCTAATGAAGTTGCCTCATATTTATTTTCAAAGTTGTATATAAACAACTGGCATTATTAGTACACAATTACTGAGAGTAATCACAGAATTACTGGAAACATAGTCTACAAAACATACTGCAAATTAATATTCATGCATTTCTTAATCTGCCATTTGGAGCAAAAGCATGAATCCAATCTAGACTTCACCACAAAAGAATATCACCAGGGGAAACTGGTATGTTTTGTACTTTAGAGGAATTAAAGGCAAAAATCCTATCACTCTTTTCACAGTTCTGGGAGTGCAACTGCTGTGGCTGCTGATGCACAATTCAGCAACACATTGTGTCAGTGATAAGGAGGAAAAGAAAAGCAACATCCAGACATGCCTCTATACAGAGATATTGCAGCATTCAATCAAATGTGTGCAGCTGATTCCAACAATGTTGTTTGACAGCCTGGTTTTTGCAGGAAGTCTAAGGTTAAGGATAGGTAAAGGAATGTGTTTGAATTCTACTGTTAGTAAACAACCATAGGTGTTTTGTGGTCTAAAGCAGAAAGAGGTGAGTGAACCCTAGTAAAATTACTGGATCAGAAATTCCCATGTGTATCTCATTCATATTTGTTCTGCTTAAGCTATGCTTTCACATATTTTTCACACATTTGGAAATCGGCCGGTGAAGTATTTTCTATTTCATGTATTTTAGCACTTCATTTTTTATGTCTTGGACGTGATTTTTAATTACTCATTTTTAGATGGCTGGGAATCAGTTTTGCAAGGGCTAAAGAAGAATACAGTTAATAATAGCTGTAAAGGTGCAACTCTTCCAGAATTGAGCAATAGAAAAATGAAAATTTAGAATTCAAATTGAGATGAAGGAAAATAGGAGTCACTTGTGAAAATTTGACTTATACATAGTCAAATAGAAAGAGTAGCAAAGCAGGTTTTGCTGTCATCTAAAATTTTTGAGAGTTTAGAAAAAAAAGGAGCAGAAAACAGTGGAAAGCTGTGATCACTCTTCTGCTTTTTAAAATGACTTTGCTGTAAGTTTCATCATTGCTCTTATGTGCCCATTTGTGCAGAGGTCCAAGTATTTAAGTTCTTTAGAAATTAAAGCCCTGGTGGACCCCAAATTATTTTTAGCCTGCATATTTCAGGACCAAAAAATCTTGTCTCCATAAGACTGTAATTATAAGGACTAGGATGATAGTGGGGACTGAGCATGCAGTTATGTGGTGATATGATCACTGAATGTGCTACCACAAATAACCATGATGCACAAAGTTCATGAACTCCCTAGTTACTGAAGGTTGCATATACTCTTGTACTTCCAACTCCTACATTTATTTCTCTTACATACAAGAAATAGACTGTGGTGTTGAACAGATGCTAAGAAATTGTGCATATGTTGTTTTATTTCTCTTTTACTTGCTTTCTCACTGTATTCAATACTGCACTAGGCCCAGGACTCTTGTCTGGTGGTCTAGAAATGTGCCCGAAAAAATAAGTACTAATTTTTTACATAAATTCTAACAAAATTGAATGCAATCATGACAAAGCCCTTTTTCCTTCCTGCCCACAAAAGAAAGCATTCTTCCACTTCTCATTACTTCAGCTTGTCTCTCAATCTATGCCTAACAAATGAGGCAGAGCGTTCCCACTGAATAATGTCTCCTTATGTAGATAAGGCTTGTAGTTAGAAACATTTTAATAGAGTTCAGGTTTAAAGAAAAAAAGAAGAGAGAGATTACAAGAAAAACTAATACATATTTTCTAAATATATTTTAACTGAGAATACTACAGTGAAGCAGAATGATGCTGCATATAAGATAGCAAGATGTGGAAGGTATTTTCAGGTACCAGAGGTGTTCAAGAGGTAGATTCTTGCTGTAGTAATTGTGAGGGGATAAAAAGAAAGCTGGTCTGACCTTAAAATTATTTTCATTACCCAGCTCACAGAAACCATCATGGGCCACTTTTCTGAAATGTCTAATGAAAGGGTGAAGGTGTTTAACAGGGAATCTGAGGCATTAAAGAGAAGAAGGGCAAAATATTGTCTTATAATTTTAATATTAAAAAAGTGATGTGTGACCTCATTAACTTGCATTTCTTTATGTAATCCTTTGGGGATACTTTATGCTTGATGAATAATACTATAGAATCTTGCCCTTTTTATCTCTAAAGATGTGTTCACAAAGGTTCTATAACATATGTGGCAGAGATGGTTTAAATGTGAATTCTGAGATACAAATTCCACAGGAAAACTAAAGAAAGTTGATCAAGAGTGATGGAATACAACAGCTAGCTGACAAATTTTAATGAGAAATGATTCTTTTTGAAACACAGCTTGGTAGCAAGAAATGACACAGAAAAGACAGGGGAAAAAATTATACCAGGACATTATTTTTAGAAAGCTTGTTGTAGTGCAAGAGTTGAAGAGAGTCGGTATGTTTAGAAAATTCTTAAAATCTATCATGGAGTCTCCGCACTGCATGTGCCAACAGTCAAGGTTTTTCTTCTAGGATGTGGACTACAATTTGTACATGAACTTCTTTCTGGGCTTAGTGCTTATTTTAACACCTATTTCCTGTCTACAGCTGAAAAAAACCCCAGGGTCAGTCAGTTCTGGATACTTAAGGAAGGACCAAAATGATAACTGAAATATTTAAATTTTAATCCCTTTATAGGAAGCATCTACAGCTATATAGAGAGGAAGATCAAGAAGACGACTAAAAGTCTAGGGGTGATACTTTGTTATACAGGGTAACATTGAATAAAGAAACCAAAAGAAAAAGGCTAACATTCTTGATTGTTCTTTTATTTTTGCTATAGTTATGTTCCCTGTATTTCTTCTATTGAATAAAGAGAAATGTAAAAAATATCTTTTTCCTGTCAGGTTTAAAAAAGCATGTGATGGTGTATCATCTGCACTCAAAAATCACAAAACTTTGGAATCTTTAATAAAACTGTTAAGAAGATACAGCTCTCTATCTGATAGCTCTGACACTGTATGAAGGCAGGACACTTTTCCTCCTATTTCTTGCTAAAGCTATTAACAAAGTTGACTATTTGGTGCAAATCCATGTTGCATATGCTGATGATTTCATTGCGGAAGATGTAGTGCAATAGATGACTGAGATTTGATGGAAATGGAAAACAAATAGGATTTAGTGTAATAAAAATAAATTGCTCATGATTATAAGTCAGCATAAATGGTCTGGGTGAGTATACTCAAAGGCTGATGATCATGAATATCAAAAGAGCATTACTTAAAAAAGAGTGACAATGAGAAGGGGATAAGGACTTGAGCACACAATTCAAATACCTATAAAGTTCAAAAGGTAAAGGTAACTTAGTTATCCCATATGCAGAAGATAGGTTTGGAGTTTAGGACAGTGGGAGGCAAACAAGCTATATCTCTCAGTAAAGATCATTCTGATGGTATTTGACGTGTTACCAAACATTGAGAACGTGAAGGAATAATAATGATCTGGGAGGAAATTGCTAGTGAAGGGGGGAAACATTCTATTGTTACAATAAGGTGAGGGTAAATTATGATCGTGCCCCAAGATCTATATTGTTTCAAAAACCTGGATCAAGTGGATTAGTATCCCATTAAAAATACTATGGGTACTTATAGAGTGAATCTCTGCCCTTTGACAAAGGGCAGCAGTCTCTGGCTATAAGGAAATGATATGAGAAAGAAGCTTTTGGGGAGAATATAGAACTTGTCATGCGGGATATCAGAGCCTCAGTTAGATGGGAGAATATATCATAATGAATAATTCTGTGCTGTGAAGGTGATTGATGTGATTCAAAGACATAATCTTCCCAAATTTCTGTGATTGTGTGACAGAGCTTTGATTATTGATTTATACCTTTTCATTTGTTACACTCATTTTCAGAAAGGATGGGATTTTAATATTTCTGTCCCTTGTTCACTGGTTGCATAAAAAATAGCATCAGAAGATGGCAGCAGAGATTGCTGACTCCATCTCATTTCTTTTTATGTGCAGCAGAATACGGATGCTCAGATGCTCAGAACAGAGGGTGAACTTTTCTTTAAAAAAGTACTGATTTAGTTCTGGGAAGATAAATTCATTGACTCTAAGAACACATTCATCAGTTCATTTTTTTTTAAATGGAAATGACGTGGGAGTTATGAAAGAAAAATATATTCCTTGTGTCTTCCATATGTCTTAATGACAACACTTGCAAGCAGATGAGATAGTCCTTGCAAAAGATCATGGACACATTATTCACTGTACACAACCCTCCTGCCTTAGCTATAGCTCATGAAAGGCAGGTGCCCTACATTCTGTATAAAAATAAAATAGATTGAAAATTATAAAGAAACACTGCAAAAGTTTATACAAAATTGCTTAAATTTCAACAGGCAACTAAAAGTACAAATAAGACCAAAAAATATGTTTTCCAGACTATATATTCCTCTAATAGCAAGTAATTGTAAAGATCTGCCTATAGGTTGTCTTGACCCTTTGATCACAGGCAACGAATGTAGATGTAAGCTTAAACATGTAGAAAGAATAATGTATTTTAGTATATCAACTGATATAGTTGGAAACCCCAAAATTTTGGATATTCAACTCTCTTCTTTTATCAGAGAGAGACATGCACCCATAGACTCTGTCTGTGCTATCTGGTTAATACTACCTCAGGGAAAGCCAGAGCATCATTCCTCAGAGGCAGGGGGATATCAGGATGCATATATTTATAAAGGACAGAGAAGAAGTAGATGTAGTGGAATGCATCTTTTTTTCCACAGTACCACTGCTACCTTGCTGCCTAAAGTGTATTTTGAGCAGCTGTCTCTGCTTCTGCTCTGACTGCTACACACCAATGTTTTTGTTCTGCCTGCGCATAAGGAAGTTCGCTTGAAATCTGTCAGTGCTTCTGCTTGCTGTTTTTCTAACAGCTGTAGGAGAGTCCAGATGCACCTGTTTTGTTGTTTTGTTGTTTTTTTTTTTCTTTTCATCCAGCGTTTCTGCTTCTGTGCTGAATATTAACTGCTTATAGAACTGTGTAACTCAGGCTGACACACTTGGGTAAAGACTGAACCATGACTCAGGTTTGCATATTCAAGCCCTCATTAGCCTTCAGAACAGTTCAAATCAAAGGAAAAAGAAAATTAATGGGTCCATAATATTCTCCCTGGAGACAGCATTTTCTAGAGCATCCTTGAATTCTGACAGGAATTTTCCATGATGTCTGTCTTCCTTTGGCTGTCTTCCTTCCCAGTTGTAAATGACTGCTACTTGTCAAAGGGGAGACCTGGACTAAGGAGTGTTTAACTAATAGTTCCACAGTATTATATTTTCTATCTTTCATACATGCACCTAGTTGTCTTTCTGATGAATGTAGCTCAGTTTTTTACTCAGGTATTTTCTTCATAATCCTATGAAAGGTCAAAGCATTCATGACCATTGTGTTAATGAGAGTAAGTTTCTGAAGGAGCAAATTCAGGTGTGGGCATCATGTCTTACCTCAGTATTGCTTTTTTTTAGGTTGAAGTCAGAACATTTATTCCTCATAATATATTTCCTTTTTTTTTTCTGACATTATCCTCCTTAGAGTAATCAAGATAAATGAAAAAAAAAAAAGTAAACATACCCCAGAATGCAATCAGTTGAACTCTGCTTTCTTATAGGTGTGACAGTGTAGAAGAAATTATCCTTTGTGCCACAGAATGCAGTGTGTTATAACAAAAGGAAGTAATAATTGATTAAGTCTTTCTCATTTTCTTTATATATTTGTGAGAGTATATTGCCAAGGATTCTTTCTGAGAGACTGGTTTTTTAGGTTCAGGTTGTACTGGGGCTTTGAAGTGATGGATGGGCTTTTCAGAACTTGAAAAAATATTTTATGTGGCAGTTGCTACATCCAGAAAGTGAAGGTGGCAATATTGGTACTATGCTGAAATTGAGAGTACTTGCTATGTTTTCTTCCATTCCTGGAGCTTTCCTTTGTGCTTAATTTGGCTCTTTTGTACCAGTCTTTTGGAAATAACTTGTATAAAATATTGTGTAATTTCTGACTAAAAGTTCTGATGACTAGCTGCTATATTGTTTCTATATAAATTTTGTTTCATGTGGTTGCAGGCATCACTGGTTCTTGTCTAGCTGCAAAGGCCTTTCAAGATCAGTGTTTGAATATGAGTGTGCCCTATTTAACTTTTAAAAGTATGGAAACAGCCACAGGTAGAGCCTTTTTATATCCTAGTATATACTCGTCTATCTCTATGATGTCTTCTGGATTTTTCGTTTGTAAATAATTCAATTCAGTGGTAGCTTCTGTTGAAGCTGCAGACCTCAAGTATTTGAAGCCTGCATACCTATTCTAGTGAGCATAAAACTAGCTGGACTTAGACCAGCAGAAAATGATACATTTAAAATTAAAAAAGGAATGAAAAACAACAAAGAAGCCTAGCACAAACCACAGGTTTGCTGTGTTAGAATGGAGAAAAAACAATTATTCCCTATGGGAAGTTATTACCTAGTGTCTTAGAAGCTGGTAAATCCATGTAATTGTAGTGGATTTAAGCATCAGACCCATAAATGTACAAAAAGAAGAAACATGTATTGAGATTTTTTTCCTTACAATTTTTCTCCAAATGTTTAAAAAGTTTGTTGGGCTTCACAGATGACAGTTACACTGGAATGGATAGAAAGAAGGGCCTAATATTCAAGTGAAACATATACTTTTTTCTTTTATTTTCCATTTGCTTGGTTCCAGTTTTGCCAATCAGCTAGTTTGTATTTGGGGTAGACAAAATATGGGAAACATGTACTAATGTTGAATTGAATATCTTTTATTTACTCCTTTGACAACGATTCCTTTCTAGTTTTCAGTCATTTGAGATAGTGTTGTTAATATAATGTCTGGAACTTCACAGAAGGATTTGATTCAAAAATCTGCCATCTTCTTTGTACAAAACATGGCGTATCTTGTAATTCTTTTTGCGAATTCTCAGTTCTTAAAGTTTTTTTTCACGACTCTTTAAAGTCTTATATTCTTCATGAATGCAAGTTCTCTTATGACATTGAGAGACAGTCTTTCAAAAATGTATCTTAATTTTTAAAGCATTCTGCTAAAAGCTGGGCTAGAATGAGTTGAAATCTGGGAGGGGAGTTTCCCTGGTGACCTTGATCGTCTATGCTTCACTTTTTCTAGGGGTAAAGAGAGAGAGAAAATGACATGTTCATATATCTCTCTGTAGTGAGTTACAGTAAAATATTCTGTACTATGAATTGGATACTTGGGTTTTTAACTAACTGAGAAACTAAAAGAAATACCTAGCATTAAGTGACTTTCACAAGGAAGCAGACAAGAAAAGCATTTAGATACTGTGTTGTATCACTTTCTGTGCATCTATGTGTTCAACACTAGAACAGGTATACACAGTCTGCAAGGACGTAGAATATATTTATCTTTTTTTCTTTTCCCCCAGCTTTTTTTTCTAAAAATCAGGAATTTAATATTATTCAGTGGAATAAATTTAGCGGAGAGAATGCCCTTCAAGCTCCTAAAGTGAAAGAAGAAGGTTATGTGAAAAACTCTAGGTTTTTCCTAAAACTGATCAGCACTTTGTGTTTAAGTGTTGTTCAGAAGCAGTTCTTTCAATTAATTTGGTGAGATCTGTTTTCTTTTCTGGATGATATGGATTTCTTATGCAGTATCTCTCAATAGATCTTTCTATGAAATACGATTAGAAGAACTGTAAGGAAACTGAGATGCTGTTACTTAGGTATTCCGTGGAACAAAAATGTCAGCCCATCTGTCTGGCATTGACATTTGAAATTAAAAAGGCAGTATTAGTGTTTAAAGATTAATCTCCCTAATGGTTCAGTTAATCTTCCCAAAACCTTAAGGTATTTGACTGACAACTCCATGAATTTCCTCCTCAGGTGTGCATTTATAAAAATAAAGCATAAGTAGAAAAAACCCCCTACATCCTAAACGCACAGATACTTCAAGGAGCTCACAAACATTAGACACTTTGTCATTCAATTCCTGAAGATTCTTGGCCTCCTCTGTAATAATCAGGTTCCTCCACAAGCTACATGACATCCTTTATTGGCTAGATAAGTCAAGTTTTCGTTCTTTTCCAATAATGGTAGCAAAGAAGGTTTATTAAGAGGCTGGCCAATGTGGTACAGCATATGTAAGGTACCTAAGACTAGGCATCTAAAGAAAATAGGGGTTTTTTGTGATATTAATAACCTCTTGGAGATAGAGTCTGTTCTTTCAATCTTTTAAATCTGGGTACTTCTTCCTTCGCAAGTCTCTGGCAAAACATGAAAAACTTGAAGTAAAGAGAACCAGACCAAACATGCACAGAAAAACTCTGTATCAGACTGTAAGGACTTCAGTGACTTTTGCTTAAGCTGGTTCTAATAATGAACAAAGAGTGTAAAATATTACAAGGAAATTGTTGGAACTGCTTTGTTCTCCCTTTTTAAAGCTCAGGGTTACAAGTTTCTAGAAAGGCTATGTAGATGTTGCCTGGATAACAAATTTGGACAACTTAGTACTGTAGCTAAATCATATATTTCTTGTGCTTTCATGTTCTCATAATTTAAAAAATAATTTGCTAGCTTCTAAATGCTTCTTCAAGATGCATAAAACTGAATAAACGGAAATAGCTTCATGCTATTTCTTCATATGAATGTCACTACGATTGGTCCCAGAAGAAAGGAAATTGTTTCCCTTGAGAAGTATATTATAATTTTCTTGTATTTCTTGATACACCCCTCCCTGCATGTGAAGAACAAAGAGGTTTCCTCCTGAGTTATAATGCTTAAAAACTTAAAGACATCTCTGGATAAACTGCTCTGTGACCAAAAAGGTTTGAACTGGGTCAGATAGATTATACTCAAGCTGACATTTATAAATGATGTTATCTGTTGACTTCAGCTGTAGAGCACACACAAAACAGTAACACATAGGGGCACAGTAAGAATTCTTTGCTGCAGTGGAGGTTTAACTTTGCCCAGAGGTTGATTAAGTGTAGGCAACCAGACTCTTAGTTGGTCGGATTTACTGTTTCATTCATTAATTTGGTAAGATACAATTACTTTAAGGGAAACCATCACCTCAGTACAGGAGAAATGACTTGGTTTATTTAAAACTGGTGAGAAACAGAGAAAGAATGAGGTGTCTGCAAGCTCAGGAGAACAAATGTTTTCAACAGATACAAATTAAAAACCAGTGTATGGAACTCATTTCAGATAGTCATTGTTCCAAATAGGATGATATTACACTTTGAAAAGAACAAAAGGAATGGAAGTTAAGCTAATGAGCCTGAGCAGACCAGAATAGAGGAAGAAAATATGACCTCAAAACCCTACTGTCTTGAGACTGGACAGTGATGAGACAAATGCCATGCAATTAACATAAAGTATTCTGATGCTACTGAAGATCCTTGATCAGACCAGTTGATAAAGAAAAACTCAGAAATCAGTGTTTCAGAAGGCTATCAAACTCCAGTTTGCTTAAAGTGGTTTGAATGTTAGAAGGAAAGCAATTAAATATCTATATATTATAGATATAATATAGTATATAGATATAGAAAAAAGATGGATGTGTGATTGAAATAATCAAATATGGTTGGTCCTGCCTTGGGGCAGAGCTGTAAGGTGATCTTTTTCTATGACCACCTTTCCTATTTTGGCTATATTTCTTTGATAAATGATTTGAAAGTCAAAGCTAATTGAGACTGTGGCAGGAGTTTTGATAGGTCCAGAGCCAAAGAGGCTACTGAGACATATCCCTCTTCCTCTCCGGTGACACGACCTTCTGGGTCTGAGCTGAGCAAAGCTGAGAGGAGCAAGGACCCATTGGACAGATGGAGAATAGTTACTTTCAAAACTTCTCCTGCTGCTCTGATCACTCTTGTCCTGTGGTGAGGCAGTGGATGATGAATAGGTTGAAGCCCAGAGAAGAGCACCTGTTAATTAACTGCAGGCAAACCAAGTATGGAAATCACCAGATGTTTTTAACCTCTGACCTGATAGAATCTCCATACTGAATCACTCCTGAATAGTCTTTTTAAGAACTGTAAATGACTCCATGTTTAGAATATGAAACAGCAGTCATGCTGTTGCAATACTGAAGGGCATAAATAATCACTTATTACCCACCTTTACAGAACTAGAATGAGTGCAGATTGCCCCTTTTAATATGAACATGGAATAATTACCAGAATAATTTGCCTTTGCTGTCAAAACTAGTAAACCTATAGTGATAGGGAATTATGGGAGTTTAAACAGAGCAAAATAGTGAAGACCTCGACGAGGTTTCCAGCTCCCTTAATTTGATTTTGGATGTTGCAACACTTGGCACTACATCACAAGTATTGGCTTGAGAATTTCAGCCACCATTTAGAACAGATAAGGCTCTAGCTTCTGTGGACAAAGTTTAAAGCATGATGTTATGGGAATATAGAAGATAGCCCCAAGGGCTGCTTGAAATTACTGAAGCCAATTACTGCTTTGTTAGCTTTCACTTTAAAGTAGTTTTATTCCTGCCCCCCACGCCCCTGACCCCATTGCTATCTTGCCAAGTGAGTATTAAAGACTGAGAGATCAGAAATAAACCAACTTGTCCATTTGTTTTCTTCTTTTTGGAAATATGATTTTCAGGATTTTTATGATCTGGCTCATAACCTCTGAATCCTACTTTATTTTGCATTTTATTTAAAGCACAGCCTTTCCATTAGATCGTAAACCCTCAACATTCTCAATATTGAAGCTCATTCAATATTGATTTAAAGGTGAGGTCAGTCTGCAGAGCTACCAAATTTTTTCCTCCCTCAAATGATTTTTCTGTAATAATTCCACAATAACTTGCTTTCTTGAAATGTTTACATCTTCTAAAGGAATAAACCAGTTGAGTCTGATAAAGCTGAACTTTTGAACATCATCCAAGTAGACATATCTTTCCTTGTTCTTTTAATCATATTAACATATTAAAAAACCCTAAATCATTGAATGTTTTTGCTTTTCTTTCAAAAATCATGAAATCATAGAATCATAGAATGGCCTGGGTGGGAAGGGACCTTAAAGATCATATGGTTCTGAGCCCCTTGCTATGGGCAGGGATACCTTCCACTAGACCAGGTTGCTCAGAGCTCCATCCAACCTGGTCTTAAATGCTTCCAGGGATGGGGCATCCACCACTTCTCAGGGCAACACATTTCAGTGCCTCACCACTCTCACAGTAAAGAATTCTTCCTAATATCTAATCTAAACCTACCCTCTTCAGATTTGAAGCCATTCCCTCTTGTCCTGTCACTACATGTATTGTAAATAGTCTTTCTCCATCTTTCTTTACAGCTTCTTCATCAAAAGATGCACTCAACAGTGAGTTTCTAATCTTTACAAGTAGATATCCCATTGAAATTCCACTAAGGACAAGAGAAATCAGTTAAGTGAAATGGAATGGAATATGTAGCTGCAGAATCCAGCGATAGTTATCCTGGTTTTTTGAGAACTGGATTTGCAGTTACCTGCAATTCAGGTTTCTATTTGATAGCTAGGTAATCTTTCAGTAAAGATGAAATCATGTTTTTGAAGTAAAGAAGAGCAGAGAACAGAAAGGAAGAATATTCACTGTAGTTCTTGGGACAATGGGACATTTATGTGGCTTGCGAAGAGAAGTAGCTGAAAATAATTGAAGAATTATGCAGTGGAATAATCTGAAAGACTTCTGCAAATATTTCAAATTGTTGTTTTTTCATGTCAGTGCTGTGGATGGAAGGTTTAGGGTCAGTGTGCAGAAGCATGACAGTGCTGCATGTTTGTTTGTTTTTTTTAAATTTTTTTTCAGTAAGTCCAGTTTTCATTTTGTGACAGAACTGGTTTTGATAGAGGCTGTCTAGAATCAGAGGTAAATTTTTAATTAAATCTCTTTTAACTATGGTTTCAAGAGAAGTATTTAATGAGAACTATATTCTAGAATACGGACCCCTGGTGGCCTAGTGGTTAGCATGCAGGACTCTCACCGCTGCGACCCAGGTTCGAATCCCAGTCCCCCCAGGCAGATGGAGCCCGTTAGCCCTGTGAGGCCATCCATCTATGAGAAGGTCACTCTAAACAAACCTACGTCCTGAGGACCTCACTGCCATTGTCCAAGCTTGCTTGGCCCCGGCAGATGAACCTTAGGATGAAAGGGTGGGCTCAGTTCAGCGCATGCTGTATCTCACCTGAAAAAAAAAAAAACATTGAGCAGGCTGGAAAGGTAAAAGACCTTTCCCAAAATCTTCGTTCGCGAAGACTGGCCATTATTATTCTAGAATATTTTGACTGGATGAAATGAGTACTTTTTTTGTCTATTTCTACAAATGACAGTATGTAGATCCCAAAGAAACCAAGTGTTTTATCTCAGTGAGCTGATCAACAGACAGCATTGGTTCTTAGTGCCAGCAGACTTTCCAGATATGTCCTGTTCCTCTGTCAGGGGCGTTATATGCTAAAGAAGCACTTTAGCTGCTGCTGGTTCTTTCTTCTAAAGGATGTTTTCCTTTAAAATTAGGGCTGTGGTAACTTCACTTAGTTTGGTGCAGATTTCTAAGTGGTACAACGGCCAACATATTTCAGTGCTAAAAGCCAAGAATTGGCCTGTGGATAGTTACTGCTGAACTTCAAACTTCTCTATGTCTTTGATAATGGTTACTAAAGAAAAAGGAAACCGAAAGGAGTTGGCGTTGGCTGGGGAAGCTGGGCCAGCTGTGGTTGAGCTGGCTGATCTTCGTCTGTGGGCTCTGCAGTCCTTGGAAAAGAGCCCTGCTCCTGCCAGCACGACTTCCTTTTTAATAAAGCTTGTGAGGTTTTGGTTTATCTGTCAGTCCCATCTATAGACTAAATATTTAAATGCTCATATCAAGTTTGAATGGAGGAAAGAAAAACAGATTCAAGCAGACTTTTTGTATTCATATCAGAAGACAGTGGGTCTTTCTGTAATGTTGCTCTAAGATTTCTCCAAGACTGTGTGTGTTGTAACATCTGTAACTCATATTGGGCTTAAAGATTTTAGTCTCACATGTAACTAGGACCACTTTCCTGTATGAGCTAGAAAAGATGGTAGTTTTCAGCCTCTGAAGGAACTGAAAAGATATAAAATATTCCCATGTCCAATGTAAAGTGCATGATCATATCCATCACTTCTGAGAGCTAAAGTAAAAAACGATACCTAAACACAAGTGTATAAAACATTTATGGATTTGTAGTTTAATATATGATTGTTTGGAAAAAAAAATTCCAAAGCCTCCAGTGGTTTGAAGACCCATTGCCAAAAATCTATAGATTTTACTTAAAAGCACTTTGGCTTGGGTGACAGGTCTTTTTATTTATACATATATATGTATGTATGTTTGACATACATATTTTAATAATATATTTAATATATAAATGATAATATAATTAAAATAAAGATGACATGGTGGAGGTAGAATTAGAGTAACACAGTTGCAGCCAAATTAAATTATTTCTATATGCATGTAACTATGATTTGATGACAAAGGAGACTTTCAGGCTTACCCTGAGCTCTCAAGTATTTGTCTCTTCATTTTTAGGTGCTCTGGATCTGTAAATAGCTTTGCTTATGACTAACAGGTGTCTGTAAGGAATCTATGTATCTTGGATAAGCAAAGCCGCTTCACAGAAATGTAGTTATGATATTGGCATACTGCTATGAGCAATGTAGGCAAAAAAGAAATACAACCTGCTACAAAGAGGCCTCCTCCCCACTGAAATAGTTATTGGACACCATGGAAAATAGTTTTTTTTCTTCTAAAAGGAAAAGAAGACAAGGAGGAAGAATGAGTTCTCATTCTACTAACACAGTGCGGTGAAATGTTTTATTTCTGGGGTCTCTTTTGGCAAAGGATATCATGGCAGAATAACTGAGTGAATGAGTGTTTAAACCCCATGAAAAACAACATGTCCGTAATGAAAAATTCTGACCACAGAAGTGTTCACCCACTACATTAAGCTGAGAGTGTGATTGATTCAAGGGTTAGATGACATAAAAACATGTATACACTTTGTGCTAACCTTTATGTCTGTGAAGGACAGTTGATAAGCCCTTTACCCTACTGCCAGACTGAATAGGGATTCAATCTCTCCACTAGTTCCACTCTAATTAAATGTGGATATTATGTAAACTGTGGGCCAAACTTTTTATGAATTCAGAAAATGCTAGTTTCATTTTTCTTCTCAGGCTACAAAACTAGACCATGACAGATGAGTTCAAGCATTTGCTGATCGTTCATCTACGAAACACAGTAGTTTGATTCTTTCATATACGGCTGTTTGCAGAAACAGAAGTTAATTAATTGAAGCACTGGTGCTCAGCAAATTATTTTTATTTTCCCCTTTAGCCAGATTTCATTGTATGCTTAGAAAAATCTTTAATAACATGATACAAATGAAAGATCACAGACACCATTTCTTATCGAAAGGGCACATTTACTTAGCCTCAATATAGGAATAATAAAACTGGCTACATGTAACCATACAAATATACTGTAGCTCAATCAAGAATACAATCAGCTGGTTTGGTGCTATTCATGCGGTACCTAAATAATTCAAATTAGTCAAATCCCCTAGAATCAAATGGAGGAGTCACTTCTATGCAAAGCTAGTGCAAAATTCAATTTGTACTAATCTGCCTTGGAGAGTGGAAGCACAAAATATACTAGAATATTAGCATCACTTCTCTGCTTTGGAGTTCAATTCTCTCTTTTTTCTTTCTCTTAATTTCTCTGTATCTTAAAGACATGGACATATTTAAGGTAAGGTGATTTTAAATTTATAGTTTATCTTCTGGAAGAGTAGAAAATTCACTACTTAAAAACATGTTACTTTTTTCACTATTCCATTAAGGGGCAACTATTTTGCAGGAATATCAGGAAAAGCAAATTATTTATTCACAAAAATGGAACTAATAAACCTCTCTTTAGCATTGTAGGAGAATGAAATCAAAAAACTAAATTAAGATAATAAACAGAACAATTTAAAATAGCTGTTTTCATCAGTGATTCAAGGAATAGCAGTAGAAGTTAAAATCAAGACAAATACAAATGTTAATTTCAGGGATAAATGAACTTTAGATTATTTTTTCTTGGGTTCCTTTGACATGAAATGGAATGTTATACATGCAATACTTCAACAAGCATACTGATCCTCATGTAATATTGAAGTCATAGTATCAGTTGAAAGAAGCAGAGTGATACTTTTTTACACGTTCAAATATTTATGCACATTTTACATGAATGCTCAGTTCCAAGAAGATTGGCTAACAGTCATTGTAAATTCTTTTGCTTTAGTAAGTAGGGATTCTCTATGAAGAGGGGTTTTCCTTTTAGCTTTTAGGTAAAGTCATTACATACTTTAACAGACTGAAACATAACACATGCTATTTCTTATTCCTGTGAGAAGCAAGGGCCTGCACAGCTTAGCTTAGACACATAGGATGCGCAGGAAGAGTTGTTAGAATAGTAGTGGAGACCATCATGATCTGTTCCATATTCTCAAGGCAGGAACTGGTGTTGTTATTAACTCAGGCTCCTTCACTTACAGACTGAAGCTTTAAAAGGTTCAGTGGTGCAAGGGACCCTTTGCGGTAGAAAAGTCAGGTCAGTGTTAATACTGATTGACACAGGTGACCACACAGCTTGACAACTAAGAGCGAATTGAAGGACTAGTGTGATCAGACATGCCTGCTCTAATGTAAGCAGTAGGAAAAGGCTCTCTCAGTGTGCTACTGTAAGAGCTGTCTACAATTGGAAGCCTACTTTGACCACCTTTGTGAAGAAAAACTCTGTTTCTGTGTAGTCCATGATAATCCAAGGAGGAAAATAAACTGAACTCTGATGCTCAGTTGATTTCTTTGAAATGGTATGAGTGATATTCTCCACTGAATATCACTGGTTGGCAGAAAAATGTGTGGTGGTGAGGGAAGGGTTTGAAGAACAGTCTTCTGCAAAGCTGGGTAACTTCTGTTTCACTTGTGAGGAGAAATGTGGAAGAGGGGAAACAAAGCACATATGTGTATATTTATAATTGTGACATGCCAGGAAAGGAATCTGGGATCAGGGGCTGATGTGCAACAAGCAGTAGAAATAAGAGAAGGAATGGACTGTGAGAAGCCATGTCAGTGCATAGAAAGAACAAGGGGGAATCAGTAGAGAAATAACCAAACTGACGTAGCTGAAATAACATTTTTTGCAATACTGTTCAAAGTGCTTGTAAGGGAAGAAAGACTGTCTTTAACAAGACAAGAAATAACAAAACTGCTTGAGGAGAATTTGGACAGAAGCTTTAGCTGTGTGAAGAGACTAAGTAGTAAAGGCTGGATAATAGAAACATTACTTAGAACATAAATATAGGATTTGTAGTGTCTTAATGGTGGCTTTGAAAGATTATGGCATAAAATGAAAGATTGTGATGGGAATTATGGTCACTATCTACTTCTAGAAGTTTTATAAGGGGAAGGTGTTGATTCATCCTAAGCCACAATGACACTTTTTTTTGTGTGTGTAACTACCGTGGTCTTCCCACCTGCAGCCTCAGGGACATAAAACCGCAAGAACATGCTTAGTCATCCAGGCTATTTGGGCTGTTAAGTTCTGCTTGAACAAGTAAGTCTGTTGATTTATTTCTCATTTCTCTTTTGCATATTAATAGTTACCAAAGGCAATTACAAGATGTTTAAAAAGAAAGACTCTCAAATACCACTGTGTCACAAGAGAATGGAACCAGAGTCTGAGAGAATTGATTTTTATTTTTTTTGTTCTAAAAATACACAAGCCAAACTGCCAGCTGCTATATATCAGCTTAGGCCCCTGGCAGCAGTTTTGCACCAAAAGAGAGTCTGGCTCTTCTTCCCTGAATTTTGCTTAATTCCATCCTATTTTCATTCAAGTGTGTGCTTCTGAGAGGATAAGCACTGAGCTGTAGTTCTTAAAGGCTGCAATCTCTTAAAATATAAAATAAATAAGTGGCTTTGGGATAAACATTTTCTTTCTGCCAGTGGCATAATGCTTGGGCTTGAAATGCTATCATCCAAGGAAGTTTTATCTTGAAAAACTTTTCATGCTGTCTGGCTCTGAACATTAACCCAGGTAAGATTCTGAAAGTACTGAATTATCTGTAAAAAAGGAAAACTGAAAAATAGCAAGGATTCAAACTTTTCTCTAAACGTTTCTTTGAGCCAAGGCCTTGCATATCTGTCATTAGAACGGACTAATTTGAGATATTCCTGCAGCTGAGACCTGTCCGTGTGCTCTGTTGAGTTCCATTTGTAACATTATAAATGTGTACAAGCAAAAGTAATTTGGGATTTGCTGTGTTATCATTAGAATTCTCATTATGGTAACAGAAGTGACCACTGCAGATAATGTTGCAAAACTGTTTCTACTCTAACATTTCAAGTTCACTTGCTCAGAAGCAGGAAAATTTACTCTTTTTATGCTAAAGTTCTCATACTTTAGCTCAGATAGACATTTATTTATTTATTTTATCTTACTTGGAAATGAGGAAAGAAAGTTCAATGGGTTTGGAGAAGAGTAGAAGAAATGCATATTTACTGTACTTTGTGGTGTGTTGACCCTGGCTAGATGCTAGGTGTCCACCAAAGCCACTCTATCACTCCTCTCCTCAGCGGGGCAGCAGAGACAAAATATAATGAAAGGCTCATGGGTTGAGATAAGGACACTCACCAATTACCGTCACAGGTAAAACAGACTTAACTTGGGGAAATTAGTTCGATTTATTACAATCAAATCAGCACAGGACAATGAGAAATAAAACCCAAATGTTAAACCACCTTTCCCCTACCTCTCTCTCTTCTTCCTGTGCTCATCTTCACTCCCAATTTCTCTACCTCCTCCTCTTATCCAAACAGAGAGAAAGGGAATAGGGATGTGGTTGGTTCATCGCACATTGTCTCTGCCACTCCTTCCTCCGCAGGGCAGGACTCCTCCTGACACTCTTCCCCTCCTCCAGCATGGGCTCCCTCCCACAGGACACAGTCTTCCATGAAGTTCTCCAATGTAAGTCCTTCCCATGGTCTGCAGATCTTCACTAAACTGCTCCAATGTGACAGCCTTTCACAGGATGCGGTCCTTAAGGAACAGGCTGCTCCAGTGTGGGTCCCCCATGGGGTCACAAGTCTTGACAGCAAACCTGCTCCAGTGTGGGCTCCTCTCTCCACAGGTCCTGCCAGGAGCCTGCTCCAGCGTGGGCTTCCCTTGGGGTCACAGCCTCCTTCAGTCACCCAGCTGGTCTGAATGGGGACCTCCAGGGGCTGCAGGTGGATCTCAGCTCCACCATGGACTTCCATGGACGGAAGGTGTACAGCTGCCTCATCATCATCTTCACCTGGGGCTGGAGGGAAACCTCTGCTCTGGTGCTTGGAGCACCTCCTCCACCTCCTTCTGTACTGAACTTGGTGTCTGCAGAGTTGTTTCTCTCACATATTCTTGCTCCTCACGCTGCCATTG
This sequence comes from Neopelma chrysocephalum, assembly GCF_003984885.1. Taxonomy (NCBI): domain Eukaryota; kingdom Metazoa; phylum Chordata; class Aves; order Passeriformes; family Pipridae; genus Neopelma; species Neopelma chrysocephalum. The sequence goes on along the minus strand of NW_020897693.1, from coordinate 39,214,049 downwards.
CTGATACACAACAACATTTTCCCCTTACGAAATACATTATCCCAGAGGCACTACCACTGTTGCTGATGGACTTGGCCTTGGCCAGCAATGGGTCCATCTTGGAGCCATCTGGCATTGGCTCTGTTGGATATAAGAGAAACTTCTAGGAGCTTCTCACAGAAGCCACCCCTGTAGCACCCCAGCTACCAAAACCTTGACATGCTCACCCAATCCATAACTTGAATTTGTCAGACTTACTTCTCCAGCACAATAGTTATAATTAATCAGCTCCATAACTACAGCTTTTGAAAATCCTTTGAAGACCTTTCAGGTCACATTGCTGGGTTCTGTGACAGATTTGTAAGAGCATGCGTCTTCTGAGGTGAATCTTCTCTGGGATACAATCATAGGCTGAAAAATCTTTCTATACATAAGTTTTCCTGTGAGGGGAACAAATCTTCTATCCTATTACCATATTTTTATTTATATGTTATATATGCAATCTGACCCACTCTTATTACCATGTACTATTTCCTCTTGAAGTGTCCTCAGAAAACCCGCACCCAAAATATTCTCCATTAATTTAGAGGAACAGACATAGAACAGATGAAGCCATGGACAGGTCTGTAGCACAGGAAAGTCTTCTTGGACAGAGGAAGTTAGCTATAGGAAAGCAAAGGCAGGGTGTTCCTGGGAAACAAAGGATTCTTGAGGTCACTTTTGTATTTTGAAAGTGGAAGTACGGAAGAAACATAAATACAATATATTAGTGCTGAATCAGATTGGTTTTAACACAGAAGATTTGTAGGCGCTTCATGTGCAAGTGAAGGGGAAAGGACAGTTTTTAGGCAAGCACACTGGTGTCTTAAAAGTAGCTTGATCCCTTATATTTGTTTTTTTATTCCCTTTCACTAGTTTATTAGTGGATAGTTTGGATTGATGGGTCAAGTCCAATTGTATGAGGTTCAATGAGGCAAATTCCTGGGTCTTGCGCTTGGGTCGCAACAGCCCCACACAGCATTACAGGATTGGGGCAGAGTGGCTGGAAAGCTGCTGAGGGGAAAAGGACCTGGGAGTGCTGGTCAACAGTGGCTGCACATGAGGCAGCAGAGTGCCCAGGTGGCCAAGGCGTCATTTCTGATACTGGGCATCCTGGCGAATATCAGAAATAGTGTAACCAGCAGGACTAGAGCAGTGATTGTTCCCCTGTAATTGGCACTGGTGAGACTGCACCTCGAGTCCTGTGTTCAGTTCTGGGCCCCTCACTACAAGAAAGACATTTAGTAACCATTTAGTTAGGCTGGAATTCAGGCACTAGATCATTTAAATCACATCAGGAATTTGCATTGAATGTTCATACTTGATAAAACAAATAAAAAATGACAAAAAACAAGGCCTGATGTGGACCATGGCAAGGACAGTTTATTTCTAGTACTGCCAATGAAATAATTCTGTCAAAGGAGAAAGGATAAAAGCAAACTGAATCTGCATTATTCTGAACTTTTAAGGTATTTCTCACAATTCTTATCTCCTTATAATAATAAGGAAGCATTTTATTTCAGCGTTTTGGCTCATGTAAAATAATAGTTAAAAATAAGTGCCTTAATTATGCAATTAAACAGAAGATTGCAATTTAAAGTCATGTTGACTGCTACAAAGTTATTTAATAAGCATAACCAGTGTTCAGCTGTGCATAATGTGTAGTTGTTGCATGATTTAAGACCCTGTGGGGTGACCCACCAAGTGTTTTGCTTTGCTAGAAACCAAGAAAGTTCAAATTCTTGCTCATATTGTATGAGCACTTAAAGTCATTTTAAAGTTGGAAAAATTGTTGAGGGTATCTTGTCATGTATCTTCTTATCACGTATTATATAAAAATCTGTAACCCTTATATCGCTGTAATACCCGAGCATCTTCCAGAACTGCACTAATGACTTGTTGAACATCTGCTGTGTGTAGTTCTCACTGCTATTCCTGCTGTTGTTCAGCTGGAAAGTAAATAATAAATCTTACCTTTTTGTCCTCTCCAGATTCTTATAACATTACAATCACTATAGTAGCTGAAAGCTTTAGAGACTGGGGTTAAGGGATAGTGGCTTGATATTTTACACTGCTAATAGCAGTTTATCTTTTGTGCTTTTTCTGTGGTGCAAGCCCAACTAACAAGGCAGCTGTGTGCTGGTCCAGGGTGTGCCCAGCCATTAGACACTCCATGTTGCCTTTGCTGTGTGGAGCTGTAGTGTCATTAGGAGCTATGCCTCTGTGTTTGATCCAATCTTCAGGCTAGCAGCAGGCAGTCAAGCTCAGCTGTATATTGAGGAGATGGTTGCTTTGAGTAGTTTGAGGCAGTTTTTAATGTTGCGTCTTATCTGTAAATGTAAAAAATTTGTTTCAATACCATGTTCGTTTGATTACAATTTAGGATATGCAATGTTGGAATCTGAAGAGCTTTTAATAAAGGAGGTTAAATTTTCTGTGTAAGAGATGGAATGTAACATTGCCATAGGGTGTGGTTTGAGAGCCTTGTGTCTGAGAAGCTTTGGAACATGAAAGTTCTTGAATCTATCCACTGTTTTCTGATTTTGATAAAGGGACTTAGGGTTTTGGTTAATTTCATCTACTACCTGATCAATAAGATGGAAGGAATATATTTTCTTTGGATTTCTTGATCTTTATTAGCGGTAGGTTGATTCCTGTTATGAACTCGATGACCTTAAAGACAGTTCTCATTTATAGCCATAATATCTAATCCTAAAGGATCTTCGATAGGTGGAGTTTCCACCTGTGCCAGTCAATGTTACAACTGTTTAAAGGACAGTAATGCCACACCTGTCCAGCTGCTCCCACTCAGAGCCTGGTGTGGAATCTCTTGTGTTGGGAAAGTCCTTATTGTCTAATTAGGAGAGCTCTAAGACGAAAACTGTAAGGATAACCTGGCTCCTAGGACCTAGTTTTTTCATGCGTAGTCAAAGAGATGGAGATAAATTAGGTCTTCAAGAAAACCAAATGGATGAAAGCTTAGGAAATTCCTAGGTTTTGCCTCAGAATATTGTATTCAAGGTATTAGCTTTTTCTGCTGCCTATGATTATACTTTCTAGAGGAGATTTGAATTAGTCCCCATATAATCCAAGTGACAGGTGCAATTTTTGCTATCTGAGCTACTCTTTGGGAATGTAATTACAGGATAGGCTTTATTTGATCCATGTGATAAAAAGAAAGAAACTATTTGAGTTGGGTTTGTTTGTTTCATTCTTTGTGTGGCCATGACATTTGCATGAACAGTACTGAACTGCTATTTCTTATATTTCTACCACATATAAAAGATACTTTTGAAACTTACCCAGAAGATTGTGTGAAGAATTCTCAGGCATTTTTGTGAATGAATGTTTCAGAGGAAAACTCAACATCTTTGAAAGGCCGGTGCTGGCCTTTCAAAACTGCTTCCTTTTTTGCATATCAAAAGTAACTTAAACCTTAGCAAAATTTCAGTAGTATTAATTTGTTTAATGGGTTCTATGAACAATTTTATCTGATGGAATATAAATGATATTTGTCTAGAAGACAAGCAATGATCATAATAGAATCACAGAATAATTCGGGTGTTGAGGTAGCTCAGAAGACCTTTAGTCCAACCCGCAGCTCAAAGCAGAGCCAGCTATATTGTCAGATCAGATTACTGACTTGGCTTAAATACTTTAATAAAAGCAATTTGGATAGGTTTAAATATTATAATTTTTTAAACTCTTTAGAAATGTTGGATTTACTGCAAAGGGGGGAATATTCAACAAGATTTCATGGACATCTGTGACCCAACTTTTTAACGAGCATTTGTGTTTCTGACATTTACTTGGTTCTGGGAATGAAGTGAATATTTTAGTAATTAATCCCTGATGCATTGGAAAGAATGTAACACTTAATATTGGCAGAGTTTTGACATCTGAAAAAAATCATTGCTGAAGTGGTCAGTGTGGAAGAAGATTCTGTCAGAAAGGGTATATATGATGCTGATAAAAATTCTAGTGACAAAGTTAATGTCATATGTACATTATTACATTAGAAAAAAAGCATTGCAAAGTTGAAATCTGGTTTGTTGAAAGTTTTAAAATTATTTCACAGTCATTCTGGTTCAAAGTATCCTACAATGTTTTTGCTTTCTGAAATGTTTTTGCCCTCTATACTGCTATGTGAAAAATCTCCTGCCTCAGAACACAGAGGTTAGCACCTGACTGATAGTGAACAGCACTTCTACAGCATGTAAGTTAAAGAAAACAGGGAGCAATTCAAACTGGTAACTATCCAAGGGTGCTGGACACAGCATCCTTAGGTAGCTAGCGGACAGAGGTGAGATGCCACATAAGTTCACTGAAATTAGGTGGTTTCTCTACAAAAGATGATGTAAACTCAGTTCCAATTTTTTTTCTTTCATTTTTTCCCCTAGTGCAAGCCATTGTCCAGCAGTCCTGATGGTAGGAAGTTCAAATTGCTATTGTGCTCTTCAAGTCAGTCTTCAACAACACAATGGCAAAATCACAAATGAGTTTCTGTGCCAGATGGAACCTAACTGAACATATAATTGAAACAGTGAGACCACCTGGATACACAAGGCTCTCGACTATTAAAAAGGCATACTCCTAATAGTGACTTGTAGAAACAGACCAAAAAAATTTTACAGGCAACATGGTGAGTGTTAAAGAGAGTTCTGCTCCTTTTGAGCCTATGTAAATTCCAGCTGTGGCTGTAGATTAATGCTTCCTCTAGAAAGATGATTCAGCAGGTTCTTGGCATAGCTTCTGATTCTCCATTTATCCAAACACCACCCAGCCACCATGACATAGCTTCCATTTTCTCTTGTGATTTGAAGAAGTTATGCATAATCCACCTCTCATTAATAATCCAGTCCTCTGAGGAACTGTTTCCTATTCATTTCATATTTTACAGGGCTCTAAAAGTTGATGTAAAGGAAATACATTTTGGAACACCTATGTAGGTACTATGATCTTTTTTTTTTTAGAGTAGATAAATTGGGCCCTTAAGGCTTATTGTGATTAAAAGCTTCACTGCTTATGGTAAAATTCTAGAGCTACACATATTGCTGTTATTAGCATATAAATGCTCTTATCTGCCAGAGTTGGACATAATCATGAAATATGTCATCATTCTAGGATGAAGTTGGGAGCTGCCTGGGGTCCCATAACATTATGAGAATGAAGTAGCAATACTATTGTCATGGTTGAAGAAGCACATTCATTACCACCCCCTCTGTTTGAAACTGGTAATTTTATAGCAAAAATGGCTTACTTACTAGGTAAAATTTCTGAGACTTATTTTAATGAAAAAGGTGACTTTTTTTGCCCCAGAACAGTAACTTTAATACTGACTTTTTCTCAGTTTTTTTTAAAAACAAAAATGATGTTTTAACTTAATGCAGATTCTTTGCATGCATGTGGAAAACAAACAGTTTAATAATAATCAAATTGTCAGGGATTTAATCTAAATGTAAAACAAGCACCTCTGGAAAACTTTAAGAGATTTATCCCATATTTTAACTGTGTGACCAGTTTTTCTCTGGAGCTTTTTAGGATCCACTTTCTTCTTATTTGCTCCTTATTTGTTTGGTTTTGACTACTGTTTTACAAGGACCTCTGGCTGAGATCATCTGCAGGGCTTTGCAGGAAGGCAGGAGCTGAGACGCTCTTTCAGCCTGCTTCTTTTGTTACAAATATGTGGAACATAGCTGGGAACACCCTTGATCAGTTATTCTATGGACTGAGAGAAAAGCAAAATAGGACAAGCATCCTCCCACACAGCTTTATTTTCCAGAATCCCTGAGTGGGTTTACATTCTTCTCACAGTATTGCAATAGTCAGGCCTTATTTTGAGATTTGAACTCTACTAATGTCTATAAAAAGTTAAATGAAAAAATCTGTATCAAATAAACTAAACTGTTATTTAAACTGCATGTTTCTTTCATTTTATTATTGTTAGAATAAAACCTTTTACTGTGTATATTTTTGTTTTCACCAGAGGCTTATAATGCTATGACAGAGGCTATTTTTGCAGGACATATGGTCTGTGTGAAATTTCAATAGAAATCTTACAACAGAGTCTGATCATGCGAGGTTTCCAGCTCAGTTTGGAGATAAAACTGTCTATAAAACAGATAAGCATCCAACCTTTGAATCCTTATCTGAGACGAGCCTTTGAAGTTCTGTCCTCACCATTTTTCTAAGAGGTACAGATGGAATCAGTTCCATCAGTTGCCAGTCCCAGATCAGTTAATGTCAAGCCTATTTATTTTCATCAAGTAAAGGAGGATCTCTTGATAGCATGCATCCTGTTCATTGTTTTTGACCCATACTGTTGAGATTGAATCCATATGTTTATTACTTCCACAAGAAATCTAAGGTAAGTAATTTATGAGCTCTGGTTATATTATAGGAACATTTCTGTAAGAAAATACAGTTTTCTAAAAAAAATTGCTTACTTATCTTCATAATCATAAATTATTTCATACCTAATTACAAACAGACAGTATGAATAATTGTCGTCATTGAGAGCTGCTTGACACTGAGAATATACTGCTTATTTTATAAACTTTTTAATGCACAGTCCATAAATATGTCACATCTAAGGAGTACTGCATCTTGAAGTATATTAAATGCAGTCTTGTGTAACCAAACATAATAGGATTTTTAAAAGAATTATAACTGAAGAATTTAACAAACAATTTTTTAAACTTTCTACATGTGTGAAGCTTCTTTAAACAGAGCAATTCAAATTACATACCCAAAAAGAAACCTTGTATTTGACAGTATTGAAATACATTACTATGATTCTTGTTTCATGTATATTCAGAAGCAATAAAAGAGTTCCAGGGAAAATGAGTTTAATTAATTCCTTTAAAAAGCACCTGTTAATGGGTTTTAGAGCAATACCAAAGTCAAAGAAATGTGAGCAGTGAGAATGCATATGCTTTGTTTCAGTGAAGGTCATGCTGACACTTTATAGCTGCTTCAGGTCTGAACCTGATATGCATTGTATTAACTTTCAGTAGGCTTAATTTTTTAAAAACCATTGTCTTCTTTTATATTGAAAAATCATCTAATTCAAAACTTCATCTTAAGCTGATATGCATTTCTTAATAATGCCTCTTTTTGAGGAGTTAGAATTTAATATAAAAGATATGGGTGACCTAAGCCATGTTGGACACTTCCCACATACTAATCCAAACAACTGGAGAACTGTGGAGGGGATAATGGGATTTAAGGGAGGTAATAAAACCAAGAAATGTTAAATTTATTGGGGAAAAAAAATAATCCTGTACTTCAAGTACTAACAAATCAGTCTAAATGATTTATTCAAATACATTCCACATAAAGTACTCAGCCATGACTTGATTTCTTGTCTGTTTTTTTTTTTTTAGGAAACACGACTGGCCTTCATCCAAGTTGCATTATTTCAGTAATTAGTTATGGCTCATTTCTAACCTAAATTTGCCAAACTTCACTGTTCTTCTGCCTCCAGTTATAAAACAGGAATTCTGGTGGCAGAATCCCTGTTTTGCTTTTTCATATGCGTGCAAAACGCTGCGAAAAAACTTTCACAACTGGTATTAGGTTTTCTTTCTGGTCTTGAATCATACCTGAAACAGAAGTGTGCAGTTATGAAATCTGATAAGTTGAGAAATGATGCATAGGCAAAATGCAGACTAATATGATTCCACAGGAAATAGTAAATTAATATGTTAAATAATCCATTTATATGCTTATAGTTGTGTCTTTTCTGAACAATTATGTAACCAGATTTGGATTACATTTAAGAGACAAATAAAAAATTTCAGTTTCATCAAAAGTTTATTTGCAAATTTCAATTACCTTTGAATAACAGTTTGGAGAGAAAAAAATGAAATTCCTGAAAACATTGAAACATTTCATCTTCTTGTACTTGAAGGGATATTTTTCTTTGGAAATGCAAGCCTACTTCTTTTTGATATTTTTCTACCACAAAATTCCTTTCCTTTTCATTTTGCAGTTAAAACAACATTTCATTTAAAAATATGATATGATCAAAAAAGAAGGTAAAATAAAAGTATCGAGTGAAACAACTCTATGAGTTTAACAGATACAACAAAATGGTGGAATTAAACAAATGTTACATAGATTTTTTTTCTATTGTTGCTTTTATTTTTTTCAGTATTGTTCAAAAAACTTAAATTCTGTTTCCATTGACTTGACGGAAAATGTTGGAGAGGTTGTTCTAAAAGAAACAAAAGTAAAAATCAAACCCCATTAATCACTGTACACCACTTCTGCAGTGACTGTGCCGTAACTCTCTTTCTCCTTTTTGTTTTATTGCATGAAAATTTAGGCCTCCATCCATTAAACATCTTAAACCTGCATGGGGCTTAGCAAGGTACTTGGTCTAAGAAAATGCTGATGTCCGGTGTGCTGTGACCTTATTCTGCACTCAGAACTGTAGGCTTCATTATGAAGACTTTCAGAGGGAGGGAAGTAAATTATATTGGTCAACACAAATGTAGGCTACTTAAGAGTCCAGTTGATTTTGTCCGATGTGTAAAGCAGGTGGTAGCTCATGTGAACTATGAGCTATGTTTCTAAAAACACTGTCAGTAGCAAAAGCTGAAGTGGCCTTGTTTATAAAACAAAATAAACCAATCCAAATCAAATCAAATCAAATCTAACTTAGGTTTCCTTTTGTGCTTTTGCAACACATCAGGCATTAAAAGAAAGATTAATTTCATGATTAAATGCAATAAATAACATACTGAAGGAAATCCACATACATGCATTTTCCTTCTGAGCCCTGCAATTCTGCCATTGTAAGAAGTGTTAACGGATTATGGCAAAACAGGTGTGGTGGTTGATTAGCCAACAGTGTTTCTGTTTTTCCACCAAAATACCAAACCCAGAGAGGCAGAACTTTGTCTGTTTGCATCTCACTTTCTATCCTGTGAGACTTCTTGCTTAGATACATCAAAAATGAGTCTAGTGGTAACACACAGCTGGACTGGGCTGCTGTGACAAAAGACAGTTCTGATTTTGAATTCTTTATGCCTGGCTGAAGCTGAAAGAGAATGGTGCTGGGTAATGTCTGGTGCCAGATGGCTTTCTGCCTGTTTCAAGCAAGACCTCAGATGCTAGACCATACTTTAAAATGATACTTCTGGTTATGCTCAGTTTTGGATCCATATGGCAGTGTTCTTTAATGCATCTCAATCATTATATTTTTTTATTTCCATTAAAACCTATTTCACTTTAGTGAAAAGGGTCGCGTCTCGTAGGGCATTATAGCATTCAAATTCCATTGCTGTCATGGAGTGTTTTAAATTACTTCTCATTTCATAACTTCTTGAATGATGTATCTGCAAAACAATGTCCCTTTTAAAATGTTTGAACTGGAAAGACCAGAGATACAGCCTTTTTCTTCACAACATGATTTAAGCAGTGTGATCTATCAGCTCTGCTGGATTCAATGACTTAGGTGGTGGTCTACCTGGAAATGATTAACAAATTGGTTATGGTAATTGGAGATAAAGAGGCAAATATGCAACCTTGCCCATGTTTCCAAAGGGCTGTGGAATACAGCCAGGCAGTTGTCTGAGTTATTTATCTGTCTACCTGCCTCCCTTGAAGTATTAAATCATAGAAGCAACAAGAATTAGAAATAAACTCTTTCTAGTTTATATTCAGAATTTCCCATTGTCCTTTTTTTCATTTAAATAAAAGATACTATATCCATAAACACTACCTTCTACCAAACACTAATTCTCTCATAAGGCCACTATGTATCTCACATATCTGTATTGAAAAGGTTCAAAGTAGTAGTAATATTGCCCTGATATTTCTTATGTAAGTATCCAGCACTGGAGATGTAAAGGCAAGATGAACCATATGTTATAGGTAATTGTAGTGGTTTGAACCAGGTTTCCCCCTGAAGCTGAAAGTGGTAACCCCCAGGGGGTGGTGACCCTTGGGGCTTGACCCAATCAGTGCTCCTGCAAAATATAAACATATCTCTGGAGACCAGAAAAGAAGCAATGGTACTTGTTGTGAGAAGAAGGGTGGCCATGTTGTAGAAGCCACAAAGCAGGGGCTTAGGGCCCCTGGGGGCTTTGCCCCCCCCAGCCCCCGGTTGGGGGGCTGCAGGGACTCGGAATGGTGTTAAAGCTGGGCTGAGTACCTGCGGCTAGGAACTGGGGGAGTTTCTCCCCTGTAAGTAAAAGTGGGAGACGCTGGGAACAGCGACGGAGCAGCAGCGGAGACAGCAGCGTCCGAAGAGCAGTGACAAAGAGCCAACTGATAAGGACCAAAAGAGCAACACAAGCCAGTATGCAGCTAAAGCAGACACAGAGGTGTCTGAGGAGAAGGAAAAGCAGCAACAGGACAAGAGAACCGAACCAGCAGCAAGAACAGAGTTTCACGGGGTAAGAACTAGACAAACCCCCAAACTCGCTAGAGACCCCTCCGAGAAAGAGGAGGGGGTGGTGGACTGAGAAGAGTCCTAAAGTGCAGTATGCACTACAGAGAGGAGCTAAGAAACTCCGACCTCCTGAGAGATAAGGCAGGACGGCCAAAGAATGTGTGTAGAGGGGGTGACCTTGGGCTTCCCCCCCCTCCTTGCTGCAGCTTCAGAGAAGCTGGCAGCCATCTTTGAGTCAGAGCATGGAAGCTCTGTGAAGAAGCTTGATTTCCCCTGAGGATACCAGACCGTCACGAAGACCCTCGTGCTTCGTGATATGACCGTGGTGATGCGACCTTGTCTGGAGTTACGTAGTCCACGGAAAGACCCCCGTTTTGAGGACGGAGAGCCGAGGGGCTTGGAGACCTCCTCGTGTGTGCTGGCAGAGAGCCAGCAACTACTACTGCTGCCTGGAAGAGAAGAAGAGAGCCTACTGCCTAGGGAGAGCCTGCTGCTGAGAAACTAGGAGGGGTCTTTTCTTCTTCTTCTCTCCTGGACTTTTATTTGGAGGGAGAAGAAATTTGGCCCATTGTAAATATTACTGTCATGGTAGAGATAGATATAGAGTTAAGATTATATGCAGTGTATTATAATATTTATTTATGTGTATAGTCTTTGTAATATATTCCTTCCCCCCATATTGAGTCTCGTGTTTTTGTCTGGAAAACCCATCTCACATGGGATTGAGATGTGGGTGGGGGGCTAAGAATCAGAATTGGATTTTGGGCCTGCTCAAACCATAACAGTAATACTAGAAGCAAATTAAACATATGATTCTATGAAACATATGTTTGTCAAGGAAGAGAGTATTGACTGTGTTCTGACTTGACAAAAATTCTACTGGCAGATAAGGTAAGCAATGTTTGTTAGGAAGATAAAATTAACTTCAATTTATACAACAATGGGTCTATAAATTAGAAATGCTGTATACTGTACTTTCTCACATACGTCTCAGGTGATCTCAGGCAGTAATTTAAACAAATGAAGGCTTAGCAGAAAGGAAAATCAAAAGATATTGGTTGATTTCTCCTTGTATGCCAACACAGAAACATCTCTTCATGTTCATGCTGTTTTTTGAATATAATGTGTCACTGTTTGTAATGCAATTAAAAGAAAATTAAAACCTATTAGGTTGTACAATTTTTAGTAAAAAAATGTACCAATTTGTGCCAATTTCTCAATACAAAACTGTAGCATACTATTATATTTCTCTATAAACAGGAAAAATATACTTTTTCACATACTAGCTGTTCTAGAACTGCTACATATTTTAGCAAGAGGTAGTATGTCTTTGTTTTAATGAAAAGATATGTGTATCCTGGTTAAATTTACCTGCAAAGTAACTGCATGTCCTGCAAAGAATCCTGCATAGTTTTTTACTGTTCCAAGTAGGAAAATGGAAGAAGAACCACCTGTGCTAAAGGACATCCAGGTGGAAAGCACCTTTTGCAAAGACAAGAATTTCAGCAACATCTATTTAGAATCTACCTCATAGTCTTTGGGAATTTTTGTGTTTGCAGCTGGAATTAAATCTACTAGAAGGAATGTGGGCTTACAGATGTTTGGGCAAAACACACTTTGTAAATTGCTAGGTTTTCCAGAGTCATCTATGCATGATGTATCCACCATAGAAGTGAAAGTGTCAGTGACTTCTTAATGACTGATTTAAATGGAATTAATTTTAAAATTGGAGGTGCAGTGAGAGGGAGAAGCAGGAGCAAAGATTGTAGGAAACGTTGGAAGGCAAGAGAAGTGACTGTATGGCTAAAGGAGCTGTAGGGTACTGATCATTTCTTTGTTTTGAAAATCTTATGACCTCTATTTGGATACAAATGTGCTTTATTTAATTTAGGAGAATAGGAGTTGTGGAAACAGTATGCCATGAATCATAAATGTAATTAAAGTGTTTTGCAACATATTTGAATCCTTAGGTATGGGAAGTCTTTCCACACTGCCCTTACTGGTTTTGTATGATCATTTAAAAAAACCACATGCTGAGACCCAAATAACTCGGTAAGGGAAATTTGATAAGACAAAGTGCTTATCGATCCTTCAATAAGCGTGGTTAGTGACTAATAATGTTGATTAAAGCTGATTCACTTTCTTTGGGCTGAAGCAAAAATGCCTTTAAGAGGCTGATTAGAAGCATTTGGATTTCATCTCTAGGGGAAATTACTGCTGAAGGTTAAAAAAAATGTAAGGGACGGACACATGGGGTTTGTGTTTCATTATGGAATAAGCAAAATCAAATGTGTAAAACAGTAGGGGTATGTAAAAGTTAAGCACTGCAGCACCTAACTTCTGAGCATCTGGCTCCCTAAGAAGCAAGAATGCCAAGTTACACTTTTCTGCACTGCTAAGTGTCACTATAAACAGGATTTAAATTAGGCCGTGAAGAGCACATAGATCTGTCCAGCTGGGAAATGGCGAAGAGAGGGAACCTTATCTCATATATTCTGCTTTTCTGGAATAGAGAGATCTCATTTACAGCTGCCAAAGAATCCACTAGCACCAAATCCTTCCTTGAAACTAAGTGGATACAATGGGTTTTGACGTACTTGGTTTTTTTGTTTAAATTTTGGTTGTAAGGATTGAGCTTGTCTTCTATATCCTGCCAAAATACTGATACTAGTGAAAAGCAGAGACTCACATGTTGTCCAAACCCCATATTGTAAGAGTCTTCTCATGAAGGCCATCCCACCATCCTTTTTTTCAAGTGAATGTTGTTGCAGCTACCCAACACCCTTACTGTCAATAGCTGATCAGCCGCTCTATGCACTTTCTTATGATGTTTTCTTTCTGTTGTCAAACATAAATCTCAAGTGATGTACTAACCAAGGAGAAATGTTCTTTGTCGAAGTTCTTTTGGCCTTTCAGTACTTGTCCAGATGCAGGGGATGGTTTTATTTCTTTGGTTTCTTGCAAACAGTTTTTTAGACCCCTTCAGCAGTACACAAAAGATGTCTCCAACTCTGGTTTTGAAACTGATATAGCATTTTGTTACTATCAATTTCCCTGGACTCTGTATCCCTCTAAACACAACACTCTCTTTTTAGAAGGGTATTTCTAGTTGTGCACAACTGTATTATGTTTATGCATTCTGAGAAAAATGCCACAGTACTCAGATGGGGTGCTCTAAAGAGCTGCCACAGACAGCAGCATCAGCAGATGATGCTGCCGTGCCCACCTGTGGGAGACCTTGGAGAAACACTGGCTTCTTCAGACTCACAGGTTGATAAAGGAGGGATTTCAAAAGTTGTTCTATTCCTTGTGTGAGGAATGAGTGTGAGATAACAGGTTGGGTCCAAGGTATGTACTTCTAAATCAAAGTGAAATATTATAGTGGAAATCCCTTAGGTAGCTTTCACTGAGCTATTATGTTGACAGTGTAAAGTAGTGTGTTGCTGTGTTATTTCTGGAAAGGCACTGTGCTGAAACTTCCACTTGTTTATAGGGCTAATAATGACAGGAGCAGTGTATCAGTAATGTGTGTTTCCAGTTCCAGAGACAGCTTGGTCAGCACCTGGAAAGGAGTAAAGCCAGGAATGGTAACTACAGGACATGCAGTTTGGGAAACACTGGCTGAGAAGTGTTTTTACTAAGAAAAACCTAGTAGAAATAGACCAATTCCACACAATGAAAAATGTTAAAGTGATTACACTGAAGGAAGACCACATACTATCTTGGATTTATTTCCTTTAGTTCATTCATAATCCAATACCAGCTGAGCAGTGAATGGGTCCATTGAATGCACCATATCATTCTGCAGCAAATTACCAGGTATGTGTTAGATGGTATTTAATCTATGTACACATGCAAATTCACAACATTCATATGACTCTTCCTTTTTTTTTTTTTCCCCCCTCTCTCTATCTTCTATATAACAAATAGCTTGGACTTGGATAAATGTCAGATACTTTCAATTTATTCCTACATTAGATCTGCCCATCACCTGAGTCCTTGCTTTGTATTACTATGGAAGGCAAAGACACAAGATGGACTTCCAAGGTCGTGTTTAATCTAGCTCCCTAATAAATCAGTGCTAAAATCTAGTGTGTATCAATGGATATTAGAGGAACTCTCATTTCTTTCTGATGTACATATTGGGATCAGAATATGTATCACAATGTCTTTATTTTTCTGACATTTTAAAAATTCAAAAAAGCTTGAAGAAATGAAAGTGTTCAGCAAAAAACAAAAGAAAAAAAGTGCTTTTAGTAAAACAGTGTTACAAAAATATTTCAAACACAGCCATCCGAGTGTCTTAACGAACTCTGGAGAAAAGAGAAAAGCAAAATAAGAAATTCAAAACTTCAGGTTTTAACTAATAGAAGCATCTAAGGTCTAATTCTGTGCCTGTTGAAACAGTCAATTATGCTGTTATTGTATAGGCAGGGGCTGGAGGAATTTTGTTATGACCGACTTGGGTGCAGTAATTAGGTGCGTTGTTAGTGACACAGTGCCAGCAACCCACTGCTCACCACCATTTGAGTATGGCAAAGCTTTTATAGCAACAAATTCAATAATTAACTTGTATGGAAAATATCATCATGAGATGCAGCACACGGTTTTCTGGTTTCCCTTAGTGCATAGCACAAAGTTTCTTTTAAATATACAGAAACACAAAGTAATGAGAAGGATATTGCCATCTCGTGCCATGTAGCTTTGGGAAACAGCATGTTCTGTGAACAAGGAAAATCCAGTTCAGGGCCTTACTAGTTGGGAAAAGTCACAGTGCATGCTTTGAACAGAAATCAAGGGCTAGTCTATTAAGATCACACTAAATGGCTCACAAACTTCCCATTTTCACAAAAATTGACAAAGTTTGCCTGTTGATTTATTATTCAGAGTTCTGCTTCTTTGAGAAGACTGTAAATAGAGTTTCTGGCCCAATCAGCTTCTCTGGGTTCCTGAGGAAGAGATAGCACAATAGAATTCAGAAAGATTAAGGGATGAGGTGGAAAAGGAAAGCTGAGCTGTGTTTCTGCATGTTACCTTGCGTAAAACAGCAACAGAGAGATAAGAGCCAAGAAGTCGGAAAATATCAGCACTAACCCCCTTGTAATGGAAGCTTGGAGCTCTGTCAAAACTTCTTTTCAGGGTGAATGATTCAGATTCTCAGTTGCATAGATTTGAGAGGTTAATCCTTTCTTAAGGAACTCTCCCACTTACATTTATTTAGAGTATGATCACTATACATTGAAAAAATCCCTGAAATCCTCTTCGGATTAGACTATTTATTTACTATCTCTGGAATTCTTCGGACTAATACTTTTATATGTATTAACTCTCTGGTGTTAATGTAGCTCTTGACTGGAAAATTTAATAAATGTGTAGGAAGGTGATCTAGCTGGCATGGGGTACAGACCTGGGTATCAAGACCATTTGCTTCTCTGTTCAGATCCCTTTGTACTTTGTGATTTTGTCATGTTAGCTATAAGTACCTCTGTTTACCTATATGCAAAATGGGCATAATATATTTCAGGGGTTTGCTGAGACTAAATTATGCTGAACACACCTTTCAGATGAAGGGTTGTCGAAATAATTGTAACTATTTATATCCAGAGGCTTTTATTGGCTCTGATGTGATTGCTTGGTTTCACAACTGACCCTACAGGAAATATGAAGCACTGTTGGGCTGAGGCTCTGTTGTATTGTCATTACTGCTTTATGGTATGGTTTACAAAAAAAAAAAATGTCTGCAACTGATAATCTGGGAGAGGAGTGTTTGTGAAAAGGTCTTTGATTTAAGTACTACACTCAGAATATATTAATTTTTCCATCAGAGTGTCACAACTGCAGGATGAAGAGTTTTTAAAGCATTGAACTATTTTTAAGTTTACCAAGCCTCTGAAAAACTCTCAGCAAATCTCTCCTTTTCTAACTCCAGTGATGCCTATCACATTTGATTCCAAGATCTGTAGTTTCTTTGTAGTTTGAATTAAGGGTGCATTTCATCCTTAGCATGCAAATGTTGAAATCTGGATGGAAGAGCATGGACTGTAGGAAAGAGGTGCCCAGGGGAGGCCCTGACCAGTGAGGCCCTTAGCTGGGAAGCCTGCAACATCTTTAGAAAACAATCCTTCTGTTAGGCAGCTTAGGGAATCTATCCTGAGTATAACTGCTCAGCTTTCACTGCAGTACAACATTCAGTTTGCATTGCAGGTGTTGGTGACACGGAGACAATTACATGATGATGGAAAACTGATCTCTTATTATCACTGTCCTGTTACTCACAGGCAGAGAAATGTCCCTGAATAAGATTCTATTTGATTTTGAGATCTTGTTAGGATCATAAACCATGAGGTCTTTATCTCCACTGTCATATCTGAGAATGTTGCTGGCTTTTGTTTTGTTTGTAAATGTGTGCTAGTGTTTTGTTACCAGTGAGCAGACATAAAAAGATGCGAAACTGGAAAGAGTCATTTCATACTGATATTTTATTTAGACCTAACTAACTAGCAGTTGCAAGCTGCTTCTCAGAATTGTAAATTACTCCTTTACAGAGCCCACAACCTCAGCTAATACTCTGTTCTCTGATCTCTTTTCTGTGGTGTAATAGCCTTTCTAATAAAGCTAATGGCAAAATTTCTATCAGCTTCATTGGTGGAGAGGAAAACTTTGTTTTTATTTGCACTGATATTAAAATGAATAATAGGAAGTTTGCCTGAAGTCTTGAGGAAGATCAGGCCTGGACAATGTTTGGAGCACAAAAGTTTTATTGTAACAATCCCTTCACTTTTTCAGAAGGTGCCTCACACCTTGCAGGAGTGCATGGTAAGGAAGGATCATTGTTTTTATTCTTGGCGGAAGTAATATAAACAGCCAAGGCAATTTTCAATTTTAAACAAACATAGCTTCTAAGAGGGGGAACCAAGGGAACCTTAACATGCCACTCAGAGAAAGGAACTATTTTTCCCAGTGCATAAACTTGCACTGTAGTTCTGCAAAGAGCAGTCACTTTTTAGGAGAATACTTGAATAACTAGTGCAAAGCATGCTATTCTTTTAGCTCAGTGAAGAGTTTAGGAGATTTTCTGGACATCTTAATAAGATTCAGTTCAATGACGTAAAACATTTTCTGAAAGGCATGTCGATTCCAGTCCACTGCGATAGAAGCAAAAGTAGATATAGACTGAGGACTTAGCATAAGGAAAGCAACATGTCAGTAACTCAGAAAGGGAGAATATTTTTACATGACCATGTGAAGTGTGCGTTTTATACTGCTATATATGGAATTCTGATGAAGAGCAGGGTGCCTGGGAACCATGCTTCAGGTCAAGGTCAGACACAGAAAGTCTCTCTTGCACCCAGGCACTTGCTCTCTCATTAGATTCATACTCATTCTTGACACGTCTGAGTAAATATACAACTATGAGATAAAAAATTATATAAACCTGCTGTTCACTTTCTCTCTGGTGTACTAAAGGTCAGTGCTAATGCTTTATTCTTTTCTCGTATTGAAAAACTACAAGTGTCATAATAGACATGTTCCTAAAATTCTTTTCCTGATAGAACATTGCTGTTCTTACTTTGGTGCTATTCAGTGAACAGCTGGAGAAACTGAATGATTGTACTTGGGAAGAGAGATGCCCATGAAGCTGTGTCTTTGTTAAAACACTAAAAGAGCCTGTGGAAAGATTTGAGAATTCCAGTTTAGCCAGGAAGAACATTTTTTTAGATATGTCCTTCATGCTGTGGCTGTAGCTTGTCAACATTACACTCAGTTAGACGTTGGTGGGAATAATTATTTTTCCCAAAGCCAGATGCTTATTTGATCTTTGTTACAGAGAGTTCTCCTGTAATTGTTAAACAGAGATGACAGGACTCGATCCTCTGAAAGATGAGGTGCCAGAGACAGCTCACTATGCGGGAGAAAACACAACAGCTTTCAGGAACTGAAAACCTCAGTTTGATCCAACCAGACATATTTTGGTGGAAAAGGACTCTTTTACAGTATTTTTGAGACATCTATGTCCTCTGCCTGCCTGAACATGGAATTGCAAAACTAACATTTGATCAATTGTTTTTCAGTTTTTCAGAGACTGAAAAAGCTTTGGTTAGAGTTTGGAAAATACTTTGGTTTTGTTTTGGTTTCATCAAGTACAATTTACCTCAGGCCTGTGTTAGTAAGTACAAAATGCTCACTGGAGAAAGATGATGGGGGAATATTAAGAGTATCTCTTTTCTTCCTCCTGCATATACAAACTAGTAGCAAACTTTAATCTTAAACAACTGCAACACTACGGAAGAAGAAACAGCTTCCCCAGGAGATACTAATAACTCCAACATGGGTAAAAGTTTGAAGTTGAAAGTTGGAAGGATCCCTTTAAAACAACCAAAACTTCAGTGGACGAGGAAAGTTTAAGGCACAAAAATTAAACCACTGTCAAATCAACAATCACCATTGGGTAGTATCTGATTGTTAAGTGATCTGCTATCTGGGACAAAAACCGGGTAAAGTTTGCCAGTCACTTCTGTGGGAATGACATTGGCTCCCAGATCAATGCAAACTTGCCATTGATGTCTGCAGTTTGCCTCAGCTGATCTGCTGCTGCATTTTGTGCTTAACTGACATCTTTTCATATGAAACTTGGTTTTACAGAATAGATTGTTTTTATCTAAGATTTATTTTGCAAACATGATTGTAATCTGCTCTGTTGATTAAATTTTATCTCTAGACAGTGACAAAATGTCCATAGTTGTAGTGTTTATTTATGGGTTTTTTTGTTTTTTCATTTGTTTTAAATTGCCTGTGGAGGTTTGAAACTCCTTTCACTTTATTTATTTTGGGCATTACCTCTACACGTATATCAAACCTCTTGTATGTTATGATTAAGTGGTGAGTCTAGTGATTCCTGTTTAAAAGAAATAAGTTTGGGAGTCATTAAGTTTGTGCTTCAAATCTTCTGGAGAGCATGTATGCCATTGGATTGCCTTACTAAAATGTGGGCATGATTTCAGGGCAAAAGCATCTGCAGAGGCAGTGTGTATGTATATCTGGATGGACATTTGCCTCATCTTTTTAATTACAGTTACAGAAGACCTAAGTGCTCTAAGTTTTACTTACATGTCATTCCAAATAAGAATAACCCCCTAGAGATGTGATATAACAAAGAAACCTAAATTAATAGTCAATCCATTAGGGCCAATG
This sequence comes from Neopelma chrysocephalum, assembly GCF_003984885.1. Lineage (NCBI taxonomy): Eukaryota > Metazoa > Chordata > Aves > Passeriformes > Pipridae > Neopelma > Neopelma chrysocephalum. The sequence goes on along the minus strand of NW_020897693.1, from coordinate 39,194,437 downwards.
TTTATGTTCAATAATAAACATTTCAGTGTCCTATCAGTTATCCTCCAAGGCCTCAACAAGCTCTTTCTGCTTCCTCGCAGAATGTTCTACATGTGCATGTATTTAAATGAATCATCTAAATACTGTATTCTAAAATAATATATGCAAATAGTGTCACTTGAATGCACATTTAATGACAAAATCAGCCCATTGCACTGATTTTTATTGCAATGACTAATAGATAAGTAGCCCATTAAATAGGATGCATCATGCTAATGAAACTACTGTGAAGGTGTTTTCCCACTGTGTTTACATAACATCTAGCACAACTGAGTCTTTCCTAGGTGTTACATTCATGCAGTTAATAAATATGTAGCATACAAGTGTTTTGAATTAAGTTTATGTAATGTAGATATAATTACCCACCAACAACTTTTAAGAGACTTCACTGTAACTTACTATTACCAATAAAAAAAGAGCAATGATGGCTTTTTGAAAATGATGCTTAAATCTGTGCTGTGAAAGCTGCCATGAAAATCCAAAGTGTGTGTCCTGAAGTTCTGTACTCTGAAACACACCAGAACTTTCATTGGTATCAAACCAGCATTTTGAGAAAATAAGCCTTTGATCTTAGGGAAGAAACCTTAAAAAATCTTGAGTGTTTAAAAGTTAATTCTATTCCTAATCCTTTACTCATGTGCATTATATATACACATATATGTACATATATATGTATGTATATATATATAATGGAAGACTAGAGATGAGATTAAATGAAATAAGCTGAAAAGAGTCTCTCAGAAATCCTCACTGTATGCACAGACTGCATATATATTGGTTTTAACTTAATTTCTGAAGAAAAAAATTGGAGGTAAAAGTTGTTGCAAATTCCACCGAAGTCAAAGAACCTGTACAGAAAACAAACTGCTTAGGTAATTTCTGTGATTTAAAGGAAGAAAGACAGAATCATAATTAAAACTATTACTACTGTAGCCAGATATCTTACTAAGTTTTTTTTTTACTTCATGTGTAAACAAAAAACTGAAAGTGACTTCTCTAGAACACTAACGACTACCTAATATCCATATTATGAGCAAGATGACAATTATAAACTTCTTTGTGTGGCTGTGAATATATGACCCATATCACCTCAAGTGACAAAGCTGTATCATCATAATTTATGCTTAGCTTGACAGCATATATAGAGCTCTTCTGGTGATCATCCTGTGCAGAGTCATACGGAGATTGGTGTCCCACCTCAGGGAACTTCTCATGAAACACAGGTAATTGATACCAGAAGAATGTGGAGAGCACAAGAAAAGATAGTAAGTGATGCACATTAATTACAATGAGCAGGTCTGCTGATAAAAAGAAGTTTTGTGGGGAAACAAATTTAATTAGACTTAGCAGCCTCAGTATTTTCAGTGAGAACACAAATAATGTTATAAATAGAGACATAATCACATATGTTCATGTGTATGTGTTGAGCCCTTGAGTACATTTGTACAAAACCAAGCACAGTTTCTTGTGTTGGTTTAATAATGTTTTCATGTGGGAAAAGTTATAACCATACTATGAGGTAGTCAGTGAAATACACAGAATCTACAGATTGTACAACAGAGACTTTCTTATTTTGTTAGATATACAGCAAATATCTGTGCAATATAGACATTTAAAAATGCCATCTGCTGACTGGAAGCTTTTTCCGTACACTCTTACTATAAACAAAATAAAATATATTCTGCACTGATTTTATGTTCTGTGTAGCCTTGTTGCAGTTAATATGCCCAATTAATTTCTGGTAGCATTCTACTAGAGCTAGAATATTGATGTCAGTATAGCTACACTAGGGATGAACCAAATCCAGTAAGATTACACTAAGTGGATAAGAGTACTGAAATAAATACGTGAGTATTGTGCACTACATAATAATTTTAAAAAATGAAATTAAAACTTGATTCTGCAGTTGTTCTCCTTACATACAGAAGAACAATCAAAGCTGTCTGTCAGGGGTGCTACTGTAAGTGAAGGCAACAGCGTGGATGCTGATCTTAGGAAAAATTATGCCCCAGATTCAATGAGTTTATAACAGTGCATGCTTGACAGAGGAGTGAAAAAAATTGTATGGTCCTACTGGCTCTAACGAGACTAAGATTTGACTCTGAAGATGCTGATACTTAATAATATTCATACGGGTGTTGCATGCTCATAACTTCAGAATACTCGCCAGAAATACATGAATGAAAATTGCTATTGACAATTTAAAGGAGAAAGAATGCCATTCTGGATCTAAGTGCCACAGTATATGGGCTTCATCAGTTGTATTTAGAATCATAGAATGGCTTGGGTTGGAAGGGACCACTAAAGAACATCTAGTAAGACACCCCTGCAACAAACTAGAATACGTTGCTCAGAGCTCTGTCCAACCTGTCCTTGGATACTCCCAGAGACGGGGCATCTGTCACCTCTCTGGGCAACTTGTGCCAGTTTTTTACCACCCTTGTAAAAATTTTCTTCTCTATATCTAGTCTAAACCTACACTTTTTTAGTGTAAAACCATTACCCCTTGTCCTATTGCAACAGATGCTGCTAAAAATTTTGATTCCCATCTTATTTATAAGACCCCTTTAGGTACTGGAAGACTGTAATTAGGTCTCCCTGGAGCCTTCTCTTCTGCAGGCTGAACAGCCTCAACTCTCTCATCAGTCTTCATACGAGAAGATGTGGATCATCTTTGTGATTTCTCCAGAGTCTGCTGCATAACCCTTTCCACTGAGGAGTTTAACCTGTTTAGATTTGGAGCCTATTACTAGCTTTACAACCCGGTCTATTCTCTTTGGTTTCTTACAGCTAGATATTAAGTAAACCATTGACACAGTACATATTCCAAAATAAGAAAATCCTTTCTTGTAGTGTGACAGCTTTCCTCATTTCGGTGTCTGGCTGTAAATGAAACTAACCAGATGGTCCTCACTGATCTGCATTGTGTGTGAGACATCTCAGTGCTTTTATGTCAGGGCACAGATTTGTCTCATCTAACAAACAGTGGCAGAAAAGTAGCTCTTTTGTGTGTTTATTTGATGTTTGTGGCTCAGATGGCTGGCAGCATGCATAGACCAAGAATGGCAGTCCTCCAGATTTAATATGATGCTGAGGATGACTAGCAGAGGGAGTTCAAATGAACTGAGGAGGAAACATGAAAGTTGTGTTGTGATATTTTGTTAAAATGTTATTTTTATACAGAGCTTTGCCAGAGTTAGGGGAGAAAACAAATGATCTGTTACCTCTTTTGTCAAGATCTCAGGCTAGGGAAGGACTGGTAAGTGGTAAAGGCTGTGTGCCAGTGACCAAGTGTTCTCCAGCATGTCCATTCCTGGCCAGAATAGAGTGGACTTGAAAGACTTTGAAAGCATTATTGAGCAGGTTTGCTTTGTCAAACAAATTACCTGTAAAGCATCCATGTAGTTCACTTAACTTTTAATTTAGGCACATAAGACACATTGTCAACATAATAAAGCTTGTATATCAAGAAGAAATTACCATAGAAATAGTAAACAATTAGAATTAATATCACTTTTTAACCATAGGTTTCCAGGTTTATGAAAGAGATTGGTTATTGTTATCCTTATTTTAGAAATGAGGAAACTGAGTTATGGGAAAGTGGTGTTCTTCATAACAGACTATTTGAATTAGAACATTAGTCTTTAAATTCATTGATTTGGTTTAACTCTATCATCTATATTAATATCAGAAAACAGCGTTTTCCTTCCGTAGTTCCTGTGGAAGGGGAGAGTTCCTCACTGTGAGAAGAACTGGTTTATCTGGTAGATAACAGGAAAAGAGAAAAAATTGCCTTAGAACTGATTTATAAAATTAATATGTGCTTACCCCCCTACCCATTTCCTATTTGGAGTGTGATAAATGAATTACAAATAGTATTTGGGAAAGTGTGTTAATGAAACTTGTATTCACGGTCTCTCAGCAAGAAGAACAGAAAGCAGAAAGGCTTTGTGTGGGCCGGGCTCTGGTGATGAATGTGAGAGATGAGCAGAACAGAAAACCTCCTGACAGCACTCATGTTAACTTTCTTCCCCAACCTTGTTTTAGATAAATGAAAACAAAAATGTCTTCATTAGGAGTTCAACTGATGTGTTTTTCTTGCCAAGAAGATACTTTTTCTAGTAGCAGCTTTGTTGCATAATTTTGCCTAAATTTCCATCTTTCATGTTTGAAATAGACTACTGTTCTACTGGCCAGCTATTACCTTAGTAAGTAAATGTTCTAGAAAACAACTAGAAAACATCTAGGAAACAACTTCTGAATATTTTTTCAGCATTTTCTCCCACAACCTAAGCTTCTGCTATTCTGCTGCATTCTTCACAAATATAAGTTAATGTTTGCACATTTAATTACTTACCTGTGTCATTTATTACACAAGTGGAATTTGCTACTTAGTCCCTTGTTCATTGCAGAGATACTTGGGAAGACTCAAGGCAAATGGGATAATTCAAGTTCAGCATAGAGTTCTTCCAATTCTGGTCAGGTTTCTCATGAAGAAAAAAGGAAGCATACCTTCTTTCCTTTCTTAGTAGTCTATCAAAATTACAGATTTTTCATATGTTTGGTGGCACACAAAGCCCACAGCTAAGTGTTGTCAAGTTCCAGTCAAGCCTAACTGAGAAGACAGAAAATGGGGATGGGACGCCTTTTTTTTTAACGATGTCAATTCTCCTTGCCTTGCCGTAAGTCACCCTCAGCTGGCTAACAAGTATGATTCTGAGACACAGAGTGAGGCTGTACCTCATGCTGTTCTACATCAATTGAGGATCCACATAGTAGTATGTTTTTACCTCAATGTATCAGCAAGAGTAAAAACCCTGATTGGATTCTGTTATAAATGCCAGAGTAATAAGGGAGTTGCATTCTTGAAATTATCTCTTTCCAGTGCATGGAGACCTTAGGAGCATTACTGTGTTTTGGGGTTAATGTCAATGTTAGGAATAAGCCCCACAGTCCATAGAGAGGAATAAGGTCCTGAACTATGAACTACTCACATCCACAGTCTATGCAAGGATGTTTCTGAAGAATGGTACTTTTTTTTTTGCATCCCACAATGGGAAGATGTGAAAAATTGCAAGGATTTTGATTGTTAGGGAAAGTGCTATAAATGGCACATAAAAGTTTAGATCCTCTAATAAAGGGTAAAAATGCAGTTATAAGACTGACTTGCAGGAGAGTAGAAGACATTTTTACAGGAGGGACACAGAGATTTTCACCTAATAAAAGAAATCCCTTTTTAGTTTCCACACTCTTTGAGTGTTCTCCAGATTTGCATTGGCATTGCTTTCACAGGCACTTATGTGCCAGTTGAGAGAATATTCTTGGTAATGAATGACATTGAACTGATGACAAAGCAGAAAGTGAGTACAAAAAGGGAAGAAAATAAAAAGACCAGCACAGTTGTTAAGATGAAACACCTGCTGTGAGTGCCATGAAAGGCTGCTGGAGACCAGGCAGCTTCTGAACAAATCATTTCCAAGGAAAGCTAAAAAAATCCCTGTGTGCCCAAAAGGCCTTATTTTCTTCAGTCTCTTTCTCATGGATTACTGTTTTCATGTATATGTTTTGTTTGGCACATTGTTAACAGCTCGTCATGCAGAGATTGCACATAAAGGGGTATTGTTTCAGATTGATACCTAACTAAGATTTCTTGTTTTTTGTATCTCATTGGTTTTCAAGCTAACATATTCTTTCTGAACACATCATATAAAATTTGAGAAAGCCATTTTGTAAGTCTGTGAGATGTGTTAAGGACTTAACCACCCTGTTTCCACTGATTTTTCCAAAGGTCATTGCTACATTATCTGTGAGAAAAATCTCATTTATTGAATTTAGAAAGATGGCAAAAGTTTGCAGAACAAAAGGAATAAAACGAAAAGGAAAAATTACAACACGTGTTGGGTGTCCTAGGCACGCAGGATTCCCAGGAACACACCCTTCAATTCAAAAGTCCTGCTTTTTAAACATTCTTAAGGTTCAACCCCGTATACGTCATAGAAGAAGCGTTCCCCTCTTTCTGGTTGGCTGTGTCGTGCTGGGAGGTGGAGTGTCCAGCAGCATGGCAGCTTCCAGGACCAGCCATGTGGTATAAGGGGTTTCCTTACCAATATTCATTTACAGTTCCCTATTCCCGTTCGCATGTTTCCCTGACACTGGTTCCAGGCTGAATCCGGCGTCTTACAGCTCCGCGATACGCCCTATAGGTTAGTAAAGAAAAACTCTTATGTTAGTGATTTGCTAAATTCATTTGCTTGTAATAAAACCGATTCTTTATTTCTCACAGGCTCACTAGTATCACAAAACATCTTTTCCTGAAAAGCCAAAAATGGCATTTTTAAAGCTTGTCTTTAGCAATCCATTGGGTCTCAGCTTGTAACTTCCTCCTTTGACAAGTAATGGGATTCCTTCCTTTGCAAATGCAAGGAAATTTTGACAAAAGATATTCTCTGCAAACTGTCCTCATAAAAGTCATCCTTGTCTGGCACTTAAACACCTATGCTAGGGGCATGGCCTTTCCTAAGCAGGTGTGATGATAACAGTCTCACAGATGGGTCTGTGGGGGAACAACCATGTACTTCAACCTTAAGTATTTCAGGCAGAGTTCCACTAGGGAGTGTTTGAACTGCAGTCTGCTCAGAGAAACATCACCAAAGATCAAGGAGACTCTGGTACTCTGGTTATCATCAGAATCAACTTTGGCTTCTGGTATAATATAAATTTTGTCACTCATCAGTGAAAACTAGTATTTTTCTGACAGAAGAAAGAGTGAGAAGGTACATTTTGACTGCTTTGTTGTTGAAGATCATGCCCATGGAACTTGGTCTAAGTACCAGCGGAAGTTTACTGGAGTGACTTCACATTACTCTGTGCTGTTGTTTTTCCCAAAGACTTAAACTCTTTGTTAGGACTTCAGAACACTTAATGTGCAGAATCTTACTTTACCTGGGATTGCTGCTCATTATTCAGTAAGTTCACCAGACTGAATTGCTTTTTAGTCATGAACAGGGTGACAGTGGATATCACCCAGGCAGAATATCTGGTAACTTTTTGACTTGATTTATTTTCCCCGGTATATTTAGGCAACACAGGGCATATTTTATTAATAACAATGAAATACAGAATTATATTTTCAAAAGAACTGAAAGAGAATAATTCCCATTATTCCCCATTGTGACTGTTCCAAGAAGCTAACAATAAGAAATGCTTTTAAGGCACTATCTGCTTTAATGGTGTAGCAAAAGGTCTTATGCTTGTTTGATTTGTGTTTTCTGTTTTCCAGGTGGCTTCATTCAGTGTTATATGACAGAGGCACTGCAATATATGTTGATTCTCTCAAGACCATAAAAATGACCAGTGACTATATTACTGGATGAGGCAAGAGCTCCAAGTGTCATCTATCTGGAATTCTATAAGGCCTTTACGTGGTTCCCAATAACATCCTCCTCTCTAAATTGGAGAGATAGGGGTTTGATGTATGGACTGTTTGATGGACAAGGAATTGGCTGCATGGTTGCATCCGAAATTTGTTGGTCAACAGCTCAATATTCAGATGGGGATCAGAGACAAGTGATCTCTCACCAGGGACCCCAGGGACCAGCGCTGTTTCATATCTTCTTTGGTGACATAGACAGTGAGACCAAATGCACCCTCGTACCCCAGTACAAGAAAGATATGGATCTGTTGGAGGTCCAGGCGAGGACCATGAAGATGATCTAAGCGCTGAAGGACTTGTCCTATGAAGACAGGCTGACAGAGCTGGGTTTGTTCAGCACGGGGAAGAGAAGGCTCCAGTGAGATCTTATTGTGGCCTTTCAGTAGTTAGGGGACTCTTATAAGGAAGATGGTGATAGACTCTTTACTAGACCCTATTTCAAGAGGACAAAGGGTCATGGTTTCACCCTAAAAGAAACTAGATTTAAACTAGATATAAAGGAGACATTTTTTATAGTGAAAGTGGTAAGACACTGGCACAGGTTGCCCAGAGTGTTGGTAGATGCCCCATCCCTGGAAACATTTGGGACTCTTTGACTGTTCTAGTCAAAGAGGTACCTGCTCATTGCAGGGGGGTTGGACTAGGTGACCTCTAGAGGTTCCTTCAAACCCAAATCATTCTATGAATCTATGACTCAATGAAATATCTCTCACATAAGTAGATCTGGTGATTTAAATAGATCTATTAATTTAGAAGTTATGCATTAGTTGCATAAGTAATGGCTTACATTCTATTCCATTGCAAAGTTTTCAAGGAAGAGAATCTGTATTTTGTTTTAAGAATACTTTGTATATTAGCAGTCCTATATATATACACAATATTCTTGATAGAATTTTGTGAAGAAGTGGGTTCACATTCATTGCTGGTGTAATTCCAGCAAAGTTACATTATTGATGATTTTATTCTAAAAATATTTTCAGCATATTCAGAATTGACCTATTTTGACAAGATAAGTTCAGAATTATTATTTCATTCCTCTCATTTTTAGCTCCTGAGTAGAAAAAAATTTGTGTCATTTTATCTTGCTTATTTGCAATAGATAAGTAAGATGGTTTCTCTGTGCCTTCTAGTCCACTAGAATTTACTGAATATTTCACTTTGTGAAAAGTTTTGGTTTTCACTTGCATCAGCTGTGGTATTTTAACCTGCCACCTGAGGTCATTTCAATTATATCTGACAAATGAGTCACAGTAACCAAATGAATTGCATTTTTTTCCTAAGTAATTATAATGTAAATTTTAAGTATTGTACCCAGTTTTCTGGAAATTAATTGAGCTGAGCTCTCTCTTTTCTTTAAATACTTATTGCAGGAAAGACACAATTGATTATATAAAACGAAAGGTCAATCAATAACAGAAAACCACAATTGAAAAGCAATCTTGTTCCATGCAGCACTCAGTTTTAGTACTGACTATGCATGTTTCCAGCAGCCCAAAAAGACAAAAAACCCAAATCTTTCAAAGAATACTTTATAATCTAACAAAAGGAGAAGTCTCAGTTTGGATCAGATAATGCACATACAACCACCTACCTGTATCTGAGCATACTAGAACTATTCATATATCCTGAGTCTGGAAATTCATACGAAAACTTTTTATTTTAACGTTTTCATTGTACACCCTGTTTGAATCAAAATGAAGAAAATTAAGGAGTGGGGAAGGGTAATGTTGTGTGTGCATTTGGAGAGTTGAAAAACCAAAAAGTCGCAATCCTAAAACACAGTGGAATCAGAGAATATTGGTTTAGTAGAACTTTTGGCAGAAGAGCAGTGTGTACTAATCTACAGTGTGTTTCCTGCAGGCTCCAGGGTTTCCTTGAAATGTGTCTCACTGAAACGAAGATCATGTTGTAATGTTCATAAATCATAGCTTCCAGTACTTTGTGATAACAATGACATTGGTGTATATTAAATTCTTTACCATCAGTCTGGTGTCAAAGATGTGGGCAGTGAATATGAAATGTTTGGTTATTGCCAGCACAGCCCATACTTTTTGCTAAAGAGAGGATAGCTTACAAAGCTTTTCATTAATGTCCTGTTTCCAGTTAACAACTGTGTACTGTTGTGAAATAACTGAGGGCAGACTGACTCCTTCATTAAAGCTAATTAACTTTTTTACAGAAGATGGTGTAAAGAAGAGAACTAAAACTGAAGAACGGGGATACAGCCCTTAAGATTATGCTTCTTTACTCAGAAGTGATAGTCAAAGATATGTATTTTGGGGCTTTGGTTAGGGGCAGTGATGAGAGGAATTTACCTCCTGATGCTCTTGGAACCTTGAGCAATGGACTGACAGAAATGCTGTGGGAAGTGAAAGCACAACAGAATTATGCTAGTGAAAGTGAGCCTGTGCTGATAACAAAATTGCAACTTAATTTGGGGCAGAATATTCTTCCTCAGTCTACCTTCCATGGAGATAGAAGTGTTCCTCATGTTGTGTGTCAAGTTGCAGAAACCCTGTCTAATGGCTCACACTCTGATTTGAATTAATTATGCTCTGATACATCTTGAGGACTTTTGATAATAAAAAGAAGTCCCTCTACTCATCTTTAAAACCATCCATCAATTTCCTTGGCCAGACATTCTTCCAGATGTTTCATCATACCTGCGGTAAATTTAAAACCCATTTTAGTTAGAAGATTAATGAAGTGACTAAACCTCAAAGATACTAGGAATTGTGGCAGAAATTTTCATTTTTGGTTCCAAGAGACTAAATTTTTTGTTGTTTGTTTTGCAAGATTCCTGGACCGTGTGGATTTATACAATGCATTTACTGGTCTGAACTAAAGGTGTGGCTAAAATAAAGTGTGTGGAACAAGTTCATTTCTAATATGGCAGTTATCATGTTGTATTGCATGTAGTATGACTACAAAAGTGTAGAATCTATAGTAAAAGTCTTAAATTCTGAAATTCTCTGAAATCTGCCTGGATGTATTTTTTGTTTGTTTGTTTGTTTGTTTCTAGGGATGGAGAATGCAAAGCTAGATAAGAGTACAGGTTTTTTTCTGTACCTTGTGTCTTTGCAAAAGAACAAATGGAAGTCAATTACTACCAGGACAATATTGTGGTATCATATATACTTTCACCTATGTCAACCAGGTTTCCTAACAGAGAGGATCATCAGTGCCTCTGATGTTGTCTGTACTCCTAATACCAGAAGAAAATTAAGGGAAGTGCAAGGCTTGATTTTAGAATAACTATATTTCCCATAGTTTAAAAGTGATTGAGATACCTAAAAAGATTCAATGCATTTTATAAGACCTAAGTGTGTGAGACTTCTGCAAAGGGCTAGTAGGACATCTGCATAGACTATTATGCATATACAGGGGGATAGCTTTAAATTTATACTCTCACTAGATGCTCATGTCTGAATAGGAAAAATTAAAACTAAGCAGAGTACAGACTTCTGCAGCACCTATGGACAGTTTAAAACCGTTTGTGAAGCAAATTAGAGTTCTTGTTTTTGTGGGGGATAAATACTGCTGTGGTAGAAAAAAGTGTCCCTGGCAAGCTTCATTGGAAAGAATACCTGAATTTATTAGCAGTGTCAGGAAAAAAAACCCCTGACTCTGATGTGAAGTGTCAAACTTCATTTGAGTCAGTCAGTGAGGAAGCAAGAAGGTTGATGGAAGATGAAGTGCACATGTCATTCTAGTCTCAAGAGAAAACTAACAGTATCAAAAATCTTCCTGTTTAATTTCTGGGTTTAATATCAGGAGTTTTTGTGACACTGGGAATTAGTGGCTAAGACCATTCTGCAAGGCGAAGAGGCCTTAAAGGACTAAGGTATTGGTTACCTTTATCACAGACGAGACTTTTCCTGACTCTACATTGTTTTAAACTCAACTAGTTTTCTACCTTTTGCAGGGGAATAGAACTGATTTCCGCATTGCTAAGGTCCAGAGTGTGTGCACAGTGTGAGTCACTATCATTCTCTGTAAGGCGGATAGATTTCTATGTTCTTTCTTCAAAAATCAAAAATATTTGAATGTAAATGTATTTTTAAAATTTTGTGTAAACCCTAAATCCCTTACAAGATGAGTGGCTTATACTTTGAAGAACAGGTTACAGCTTTTAATTCTCTCCCTTGCAAATTTGAATTTGTGATTCTGCGCCTGGGATTGGCCACACTGGATGTATGTTACAGACTGGGGAATGAGATGCTGGAGCAGTGCTGTGGAAAGGGACCTGGGGGGTGCTGATCGACAGCAAGTTGAATATGAGTCAGCAGTGCCCTGGCAGCCAGGAGGGCTGTCCTGGGGGGCATCAGACAAAGGATTGCCAGCTGATTGAGGGAGGGAATTGTCCTGCTCTGCTCTGCACTGGGATGGTCTCACCTTGAGTATGGTGTGTAGTTTTGGTCACCATAATAAAAGAAAGTTACAAAGTTATTAGAAAGCATCCAAAGGAGGGTTATGAAGATGGTAAAGGGTCTAGGGGAAGCCATTTGATGAGTGGCTGAGGTCACTTGGCTTGCTCACCCTGGAGAAGAGGAGACTGACAGGAGACCTTATTGCAGTTACAACTTCCTTGCAACGAGAAATGGAGGGGCAGGCACTGATCTCTTCACTCTGGTGACCAGTGACAGAGAATGATATGAAGCTGTGTCAGGAGAGATTAGGAAAGGGTGCTTCACCCAGAGGGTGTTTGGACACTGGAACAGGCTCCTCAGAGAAGTGGTCACAGCACCAAGCCTGACAGAGTTGGACAACGCACTCAGGAACAAGGTGTGATTCTTGGGGCTGTGCTGTGCATATGATGCCAAGATTTTGCCCCAAAAGGCACGAACAAAAAGAAACTGCTTAGAGACAGAGTCTGTAGCCTTTAAGCAGGAGGTACTTTATTTCGCGGGCCTCCGGAATGCCCGGGGAGCAGTCAGGTCATCCTGGAAAAACTGCTCCGCCTTATCAATAAAGGAACAGGTTTATATATGATTTTTACAAGTGATTACAACATATCTGCATGTATATTCATAGAATTGCAACATACATTATCAATATTCATAACAGGTGGAGTTTAGGCGGAGTTAGAGGTGTGGTCTTCAATTTGGGGAGAATCTGGGATGGGAGATCCGGCCTTCATCCATCGGAATACCCCTGCCCACTCTGCATACTCATCTTGAACTTTGTGAACTTTCTTACTTTGGCTGACTTCTTAGTGTATCTGGCAGAGGTTTCTGATGATTTTGCAGGGATACCCAGATCTTGGCTCATCTTCCTTCTTTATCAGGGAGTTCTTCTAAGTACATGAGTTTCTGTTCTGCTGTACCAGTATGTTCTGCATACTTTAATGAATCATCATTCCTGATTATTTCTAAAACTAAGTTTTTCTGCTCTTGCTTATACTTATATTCTGAATTTAACTCTCTACTGTTCATATAGTTATATTTGCTTTCTGGGCCTTGTCTGGCTTCACATAGCTAGGAGTTGGACTTCAGTGATCCTTTTGGGTCCCTTCCAACTCAGGATATTCTATGGTTCTATGATTGACTGATTTTTTTGGTAAAAAATCATGAAGCTGAAAGTAGAGAAAAATTTTATTTATTCTCAGTAAAATCCTCATGTATTCACATCAATTGCCTAGTAGAATACTTTTTCCTTCCTCTATTTGGATCTGTGTAAAAAATCTATGTCATCCCACTTTTAGACCTTGGCAAGTTGGGAATATGACTGTGGTACTTGAGTTTGTTATTTAATGTTTATACTGTTCTACATTTCACTGATGAAGACAAAAGATATCTAATCTCATTTCTCAGATAAAAATATATCTTACACACTCCAAAATAATTCCACCAGTCAATACCTTCCTCAGCCTCCAAAGTCACAGGTGCTGTTTTCTCTGAGTTTTCAGTTTTACCCAGCTTGGTAGGAACATTGGAGCAGGAAGCTATCCGTGGAATTGAATAAATTTACCATAAAAATATTACCATGATGACCACCCAGAGAAGTAAGCTTCACCCTGTGCAATATTTAGAAATGTAACTTTTTCAAAACTTACCTTTTGAAAAAGTATTGTAGCTAACAGATTAGTAATTGCAGTCATGGACACTAAGGGCATAAAGGTCATCAGGTGAGCAGCAACTAGATTTTAGGCTTTTCAGTCCTGGGAGATGACCTAACCATTGAATCATCGTTTTTAACACTGTTAGCTTTCATGTAAGTATATAGTTCAGCGTCCGCCTCTGATATATTGGTACTTAAAACATTTGTCATGATCCTAAATAGTAAAAAGCTTCCTGAAATGAATCTGCTAACAAATAGGATTGTACAATCAAACTAAGTACTGTAAGGCGAAATTTCATCTGCTTTTATGTAAGCAAGATAACAGCTTTTCTCTAGCCCCAGGTAGCATTCTAAAATTCATGTGATTCATTTAGTTGGAAAAACACCGTGCCTCTTTTTTTTCCTCTGGGATCTCATTATAAGTGATTACTTCACCAGCATACTGTGTGCCTTTTCAACGAGATCACTGTAACTTTGCTCAAAGCAAACTTGAAAGGTTGATATAATATGAAGTTTTATCATGTCATAAATGATCTATGACAACAGGAAAATGATTCTTAACATCAGGATGACTCAGAGAGGTTTTTTCATGTAATTGACTACAGAATAAGAGGCAACCTCCTCACATGGGTGTCTGCATGTGAATAGCCTCCCTAAGTGTCCAAGGTACTTTTGTAACACAGAACTGAACATGTAAAGATTCACATATTGTTAGTGTTGATAAATTACTCGCAGTATTTACTCTGAGGAGCTTCAGACTTTTAATGTTAATAGGTAGAAAATCAAAGATGTCACCTTTTAATAACCAAATTCATAATTCAAAGCCATGATTATAATTTCAGGAGGAGGTGTATAGTGCCACAGCTTCAGTGAAAACTGGTTTTGAATTCTCAGATGAGATCTGTACTTTCCCTTCCCAGGACTATAAAGAAACAAGTAGATAAAAATATTAAGCAATATATGTCTGTAAAATGTATATGAAATCTTTTCAAATATTGAAAGGACTAAAATTTTACATATATGGCTTAATTTTAACAGAAAACAAAATGGAAAGTTTGCAAAATGATTTGTGATTTTCTTAAAACTGAACTTCCTAAGAGTATTGTCATTTTGCTTTATCACCCTCATTCTTGGTGATACATAATGCCGCCAAAAGAATTAATTTTCCTGATTTATACTTGTCCAACCAGGTAATTGCTAAAATATTGGTTTTGCATTTAAATTTGTGTTTCCTAGCAGAAGGGCAACTATGAAACATAGTACCAACTATTAAAAGGTAAGTTTAAAAATAAAAAAAAATACCAAGTTCAGGATGTTAAATGTTAAAACTTATGTTTATTTTTCAATAGCACACTATTTTCTTCTTAAAAATTCTGAATAGAAGTTACTATTTTAATTAGAATGGCATATGATCCTATAATTTCCAGTTAAACAACTTTGCCTTTCACACTTTGGGTTGTATCAATTGAACTCAATTTGCTTTTGCTGTTGTTGGAACCCATCTTGCCAAGGCCTGTGACAACGTTTTTGCTCTTCAGTGCTTTTAATGTTCAGCTTTCGATTCCTGGATAACATTCAAAACCACAAAGTGCCAGTTGCTTTCCAAGTTATAAACACAGCTTTGAATCCATTAAAGAATCCTCTGCTGTTTCTTCTGTGACTTCAGCTGTTGGATCACAGAAAGAACCAGGAAAAATTCCTTTGCTCCTCGAGAATGTAATACTCCATGGCTCATTTGAAGTAGCATCTTCACAAAGTAAACCTTTATAGCAGAAGCTAAGTATAACATCCTTGAGTGGCATCTGGCAGTTTGTGATATAGAGCAAATATGGTTGGAGATTGTTATTCCCCAGAGCATTTTATGCAAAGAAGCTTAGACTATGCAAGAATGATTTAAAGTACCACAGGTTTCATGCTGGAGAAGGCTTGCTTTAAAAACTATATCTTGCAGCCAAGTTAAATGCATAACAATTTTTAAATCTCTTCCTCTTGATGAAAAAGAAGAAATCAGCAATGAAAATAGATTTTGCATGTGGTGAAATAGTACACAGTACTGCTGGAAATCCTGTAAAAGCAGAAGAAGACCTGGTGTCTGGACAGCATTTCTGTAAGCCTCTTGATCAGCTCTCTGAACTGGTGAAAAGACACTCTATTTTCTATTTTGTTTAAGTAGAACAAATAGATAGAAAAGATGTCAGTGATATGTGGAACTGGATGACTATAAGTAATTGGAGAAAACAAATTTAGAACTGTAAAATTAGTCCAAGAATTGTAGAATCACCTTTCAACCTTAAATTAACCCTAATAAAATTTTTTTACTCAAGTTTCTCTAAAAGGTTTCCTTTTCTGAAAGAAATTGCTGCAAGTTCAACAGCAAAAGCACTTAAAAAGAGGGTAAAAAAGGCAGGCTAAGATCCATAGTAGATAATAATTCTGTTTTGAGAAAGTAAATTCAATAAAATGTAATTATTTTCCACTGTGGTGAATGAAATAAAAGGACAAGTATTGTATAATGCAAATATATTAGTTTTTGTCTAAGACTCGGATGAATAGTTGTCATTCTCAAACTGAGAGATGGAAATAATCTTTTCCTTCCTTTGTCATGGATGACTAAAAGTAATAGCTATCCCAGATTCACAGCTTTATACTCATGGCCGCCATAAGTAAAAATCACCCAGACAGAGTAGTGCTTATTCTTTATGCCATTTGTAATTTTAAGTTCTAAAACTGAGTTAACATGGGACTGTGTATCTGCCTTTTTCTACCCTACTACAAAGGGGTATTGGGTCTATCTGGGACAGAGTTAATTTCCTTTGTAGGAGACTATATCTTGCTGTGTTTTAGATTTATGACTAAACCAGTATTGATAACAAAAAAATGTTTTGACTGTTACAGAGCAGTGTTTACACAGCACCAAGGCCTTCTCTGTTTCTCACTGTCCCCACAAGTGGAATGGTGGTGGGCAAAGTATTGTGAGGGGGCACATCTGGGACAGGTGAACCTGACTGACCAAATGGATATTCCAGACCATGTGATATCTTGCTCAGCACTAAAAACTGAGGGTGTAAGTAGTCTTTGCTCAGAGACTGGCTGGGCATTGGACTATTTGTGGGAGGTGCTGAGTGATTGCCTTTGCATCACTTGTGGGTTTTCTCTCTTTCCTTCACTTATTAAACTGTCTTTAACTGGACTTAGAAATTTTTCACACCTTTGCTCTTTATATTGTCTTTCCTATCCCACTGTAAGGTGGGGAGTAAGTGGCTGAGTGGGTGCTTAGTTACTCACCGGGGTAAACCCACCACAAAAGGAATACCCTAAGTAATAAACAGTTTGGAGTAACCAAATTGGGTCTTTCAGTGATGCAATAAACTCAAGAGGTGGAAAAATGAATAAATATGAACTCTGAAGGAGAAGAACAGATGAACTATTTTTGTGATACAGCAACCAATAGGCTGAAAGTCCAAAATGAGAAATATAGATGTAACTTTACTTCCAAATGAAGTACAATAACCTTGCTACATTAAAGTATTTACTCTCTTTCAGTTAAAAAATTACCTGAAATATATTACCTGAAAAAATAACAGTACCTTTCTGAAAATAGTTGCATGCTTTTGTGGATATCTGCAGTGCATCATTTTACACTGCCTAGGAAGTTTTGTCTTTTGTATAAGAATCCAATTAAGTCTTCATAATAGTATGCAGGTGGTCTAGAAAGAACGAGAATCCAAAGTGTAACATTGCTTTTTATATAGACATATAAACCCATTCCCTCTAAATAAAAGAAATAATGAGTTAAAAAGGAAAGTCAAATGCAAACCAGTAGAAAACTGGTTTTCTTGCTCTGTTCATTACAATAAACTTAGGAAGTGGTGATAGGTGTAAATATTGTTAACCAAGAAAACTACTAATGCATTCTGTTCCCACCAAAAAACCAAACAACAAACAAACTATGAAAACAAACAAACAAACAAACAAGCAAACAAAACCCAACACCCCCCAACCAAACCAAACCAACCAAACAAACCAAAACCAAAAAACCCTAAACACTCCACAACTGAGTTACCTCATAAGTTTTTCTTCTTCATATCCCATAACCTGAGGGAAACAGAATTAAAGAAAGATTAACACTTGGCAAAACAAACTTATAAAGAAACTAAGAATCAGTCAGCTTTTTCTCAATGTTCACAGTTGATATAAAGAACCACCTTTTCTTTAAGACAATCCTGAAGAAGGAAAACTTTGATATTTACACAAATATTGCACAAAACCCTTTTGATGTGTTCAGTTACTTAACGATTTTGCTCCAATTTGGTTCAGTATGATTTTTCCTGAAACAGTGAAGAAAACCTCTAAGAGAATGGTACTTTTCTCCAAAGGAATAAAACCAGGACTGCAGGCAATCATTTCAGCCTTACACTAAGAATATAATATGAATATAATAATTTTTTTTGTGAGATGGAGTGAGAAATGGATCATCTGCATTTACTAAAAATAGCCATTTCACCAAAATTAATTACTCCACAGAATGGAAACTATTACTATTGCAATGGTAAGTTATGCTTTTCCAGGGTATATTTCAGTAGAATTGTTTGGTTGGGTAGTATAATCTTATGCATTCTTTGATAATGCATTTGGAATTTTGTTTAACATCTCTATTTTATTACTACATTGCTGTGGCACTCTGCATAGTTGCTGACTCTTTTCACAAAAAGAAGTTTGACTGAATACTGAAAAAGATTATTAGAATAGTAGTAAAGCATGGCTCTGATCATTAGTTGTTTGTCACCTGTGTGGAAAATTGTATTACATTCACCTACAGTGTGGTGTCTGACACAAGCAATGGTACAGTATATTAATAGCTTAGAGAAACAGTCATATTATTTGCAACATCTGTCTGAGTGAACTGTGTCCGCTACTTAAGGGCAAAAGCAAATCTTAAAAGTCTGGAATTGTGTTAAGACTACATGTTGGTATAACATAAGATTGAAAATATGGAACCTGATTTGATGTTCAAGCACCTCACAGCCTGGAGATGCTGAGATTTATTCTTATATAAATACAGGACTGAAAGAAGCTTTCCAGGTCAGTATCACACCAGCTGGAGTGAAAAAAAAGGCAAAACGTCTCACCAGCTCTTGTGTGCTTTCACAGCTGATATCTTTGAATTGTTGTTGTTACTAAAAGTAGAGCATATTTTATTACTTCATAGTAATAGATAGAAACTCTCCCTTATTAGGCCTGTTGTGAACAAAAGGGTCAAAATGCCTTTGATTTTGAAACACTGCAATTTACTACCTTGCACCACAGAGTGTTTGAATTTACCATATCTTATCTAGCGTCATGATAAGAAACAAAAAAATGATTCATACAGTGTTGCAGAGATCATCTCTGTTTTCAAAAGAAAAAAGGGACATGAATTATTAATACAGCTGTCAGATACCTTGACAATACTTTATCTCTTGTAACTCTTAAATAAAACAGCCAGTCATTTGCTTGCATTGAATTTCTCTACTTTGTACCGGTAAACAAACAACATTTTGTGAGATACAAGAATTTTTAAAAGATTGAAGTTTACTTACTGCAAGGATATTGAACTCTGACAAAAACAGTCTTTGTTTTTTTTTTTAACCAAAAAACCACCAAAATAAAAAGTACGATCTTCCAAGGAAACTAAACTGTTAGAGAACTGTTTTACTGAGCACTATTCAATAACCAGCTAAGTTTTGCATCTTACAAAAATAAAATCTTTGGATAAATAAATCTCAGGCAGCATCGCATTGCTATGGAGATTGTCTCAATATACTATTTCACTTTAGTCAGGCAAAAACCTATAAATTTTTTGGTTTTTTTGTGTTTGTTTGTTTTGGTTTTGGTGGTTTTTTTTTTTTTTTTTTTTTTTTTTTGTCACAAAGAACAGAATTACAACAGTATTTGGGTGCCAAAAGATGCACCCAGAAAGCAAACCCATGGGATTTTTCTAGAACTGATGGTGTTGTTGCCTAGCTCAGTGAAATTAGTTCTGGCTTCACAACTGCTGCATTCATTAAATATGATGGAGAAAGTACACCAGTGGCCCTTTCTATTGTCACCAGTGATATTCTTGGTCACTCTCAGAACTGGGTGTTATGCTCCCAACAGAATCACAAATTTACAGTGATTTTGGATCTTTATCTGTGGTTTGCTTTCTTCTTTTAGAATGACAAGCAGTAGTGAATATCAAAACCTACTCAGAGTTTCCGAACTATTTAGGAGGTATGGCTGAGACAAATTGACAAAGGAGCAAAAAAGTCAGTCCAGACTGCTTAAACAAGTACTGTAATTCTGTATAGGCCGTATGAACAGCTGTAGCTAGAATGAATGAACAAGTTATAAAAGCATCAAGACAGTGAGAAACTCCTGAATCAGCAACATGGGTGTTACACAAAGACCACTTGTGTGATTTTTATAAATGTGGCATTAGTATAAAATAATGTTGCTTGTTCATATCTCCAAAATAACTATTTATTCTTGAGTTTACGTATTCAACTAAAAGCAAACATCTCTACTTAAATAAGTGAAACAAATCCATAATTTTCACTCTGCTGCACTCTAAAACCCATGAAGAAAGGTAAATATTTTTACAAAATTTATGTTTAAATTCATGGAGAAAATATACTGCCTTAAATATACTGTAATTGCTTGAGAGTTTTCTCTTGGACAATTGATGATAAGAAGAAACCTGACAAATAGGCTGAACAACTAATTATTTTTCATCTTTTATATAACCAGCTTATTGTACAATGTGTTTTTCTCCAAAGTTACTTCATGTCTGATCATGAGAAACTTTTATTTGCTAGAACTCTAGTTAAGAATAGCCAAGCACAAGTTAACAAATTTCTTTATTGATTAATTTAGAAGACACAAAAAGTATTATTTCATGCTGAATGAAGTATTATCTTCATCCCCCAGTGAGAGCTGTCATTTGGATTTCAGCACTTTTTATCTGGTATAGATTTCCTTGTGGGTTTTCTTGATTAATGAATTGAAATAAATTTTAAAAGTGTAGCTCAGACTGAAACACAGAAAATAAAATCATAGGAAAATATTTTGTTGTCTTTTGTTTTCTCCATTTCAGCTATTTTATATCATTCAAGAAAAATGAGTAAAACCTGTTGGTGGTTCTGATTTTTTTTTTCTTAAATAGCCTGTTTGAACTGGAAACTTTTGCTCAGTGTCTCTGTTACTTCTCTAAGTTAGTCAAGAGACTGTGCCTTTAAATATTTGTGCTATTTAACTAAAAAGTGAACAGCTGGTAATCATGGTTTTTACTTGACACTTGTGTTCAGATCAAGAACTGGACCCTTTGGCAGGACAGTTTGGACAGATTGTGTGGGAGGAAGGCAGAGATAAAGATGATCTTTAGGAAATCAGAAAGTTGAAAATCATAAATTTTATTAAATTACTTCTTGCTTCACGTGAGTTATCTTAGTTCCTCGCTCCTTGCTTTGGTTGCCAAGTCTTAAACAGAAGAGGGAGAGGAAAAGTCAAGTATTTATGAATATTATTACCTGCTAATAGTTTAAACAATGTTCAGCAATGGCTGCCAAACTGAGAAACATAGACACTTAAAGTGAGAAAAAAACAACAACACAGCCTCAGTGGTAGCAGCTCATGGCAAACTTTGAAATGTCTAATAAGTAGCTGTCAAATCTCAAAGCCAAAGCAAGCAAGTACCTGTGCACGATAATGATCTGTGAAAGAGAAGAGGATTAGTGTGGGTGTTTTGGGGATAAAAAACCTCCCAAAACATAAGAAAACACTCCCTTTGAAAAAGAGAAAGACTTATGAGAAACACCCTTTGCCTTCATCTCTCACCTGTCCTTATACCCAAACTCGTGGATGTTGGCAATACACATGCACTGTATATAGGTGAATAGTTTTCTTCAAAAGCTTTTTGAGTAGCCTAACTCATTTTCATGTTTGCAGGAATGTCACCCCCATTGGCTTTAGATCAACTATCTAGATAGGCTCCTGGAGAGTTAAATCCAATACAAGCTTTAAGAAGCTTGGCTGTAAAATAAGAATGTCCAGTAATTTGCCTAAACATTTTTGTCACTCAACTCAATGCCCTTCCTTCAGCCATGGAAATCTTTGGCTGATCTTTGTGGTTCTCCTTGAGCCACACTCCTTTCCTGACTACTGTGTATTCCACTTGAAGGAGAACTGTACTTTCTTCTGATGAAAATAATTTAGAAAGAATTAATGGAAATGATGGCTGGTCACAGAATCATATAGGATCACAGAGTGGTTGAGGTTGGGAGGGACCTTTGGAGGTCACCTGGTACAAGCTCCTGCTCAAGCAGGGCCACCTAAAAACTGTTGCCAAGAACTGTGTCCAGATGGCTTTTAAATATCTCTAAGGAGGTAGACTCAACACCGTCTCTAGGCGACCTGTCCCAGTGCTCGGTCACCTGCTTAATATAAAAGTGTTTCTTGATATTTAAGTGGAAAATGCATCTGTGCATATTTGAGGTAGCTTAGAAGACATGAGACATGGAAACTATCACCTTTCTGTTTTAGGCTTAGCTGTCTGTCTTTCACAATTATGGGAGGACTTCATTAAAGTAACTTAGCTTGGGAACTGTTGTCTGGGATGTAATAAATCACATCTTCTTTTCCATGGAGAAGAACTGCTGCAAGTGACAGTGTGTAGCATTGCAATGACAAGAGGGATCCATGACAAAATACCAGGCATTTACTGAGGAAGAGTCTTAGGTATTAGTGTTGCTGAAAAAGGGCATTTCCTTTTTGAAGAGTGAGTACCGAAAAGCCGTTTGATTCTCCTCAATGACAGTAACTGAAAAGGAGCTGTAGTTGCTGTTGGGCCTTTATTATGTTTTTTATCATGTTATGGGTTAGTTGACTCACCAGTGAGTGTCCTCACATTTGCAAGCATCATTAAGAGCGAGAAAATGGATAAAATAACTGCTCTACCAGAAGTTGGCATCTGTATGAAAGCAAAGACATAAACCAAAATACTTATTTGTCAGCTAAATTACTTCCTGTTAAAACTAGTAAATGGTGACAGTAAAGACAAATCAGTAACAAATGTTATTTTTCCTTAGAAATTTCAGGATTTAATGAGAGAAAGCAAAAAGTATTAATTCTTATGCTAGAGAAGGGGTTAATGCTGCCATTTCTGGCAGCAAATCTGCAAATCTGCAAATTTTCTGTGATGTGTGATGCAAGTAATCTAAATGGTGCGGGATTCTCAGGCTTATGTAGGCTATGGTCTCCCCAGTTCTTGGATTATTTGGAGATAAATGCTAGCCCTTTTTTAAAAAAATATTATCAGAACATAAAAGAATCAAGAATTTTAAGATAAAAAATGAGAAACATTTTAATGGAGGCAAACGTGTTAAAAAGGAATGTCATATTGTTGAATAGAAATTACTCTTTTTTCAAATTATTAACAAAAGGCTAACTCTATTCTTGAAAGATCTGTGTTCCAGTAAATAGCTTACAGTAGTAGGGAATAGCTCTCTTTTTTTTTTTTTAGGTGTTTAAGAAAGACTTCCACCTACTTTTAGCTTTCAGCGAGAGACTGTTTTGAGTCAAGGGAACTACAGTTACAATAGAAGCAGTTGAATCATCTTCATACAAAAAGAGACTCTGGAAGGTACTGTGGTCATGTTTTACGACCATAATCTTTCAATCACATCTGCATGGATTGGTGTCTAGGCCTACTAGATTAAATTCTTAATGTGTGCAGTTCTCTCTGAAGTCATTTTTATCCACCAAAAAGCCAGTTTCCAATTAAAGAAAGGATGATTGACAGCTTGGTATATGTGAAGAAAAGCTTTGTTCACAGTGAAGTACAATGCATGGTTCATCTCACATGTTCGAAGAGATTTTGAATGAAATTCTCAATATGTATAAAGAGCTATGTAGGAACCACATCAGTGTGTAGAAATTGAATAGTCTGAGGTGGTTTGGTTCTTAAATACTCATTTTTGGGACAGGCTAGTGGCAGATACTGAGATACATGCACGAAAAGCCAAAACCCTATAGTGGCTTATTTTTATGCTTAAATTGTGGAAGGAACCCATTATGAATAATTTCCTCCACACACTTTGTATATATTTTTTTTTCTTTAGAACAGAGAAGAGAGGGCTTGGACACTGAATTTTCCCTTCGAAAAAGACTGTCCCTGACTCAATTGGAGACCTCTCCAGGCTGACCACTCCTATTTATCTATCCATTTGTCCATGTCTTACACTCTTTTGTTGGTGGTTTCCCCTATTTGATGTTATTCATGAAATGACAAGACTACGTTTCTGAATTGGCCCATAGCCACGAGGACTTTGGTGTTACACAGGGATAGACACTTGCTTACACCTCAAGATTTTTAGCTTCCAAATGTATATCTGTCCTGATTTCAGCTGGAATAGAGTAGTTAATTTTCTTCTTAGTAGCTGGTACGGAGCTGTGTTTTGGATTTAGTATGAGAATAATGTTGATAATACACTGATGTTTTGATTGTGGCTAAGTAGCATTTACCCTAAGTCAAGGACCTTTCAGTGTCTCATGTTTTGCAAGTGATGAGGTGCACAAGAAGCTGGGAGGGAGCACAGCTGACCCAAATTGGTCAAAGGGCTATTCAGGACCACAGATTGTCATGCTCAGTATATAAGCTGGGGGGAATTGATAGGGAGGGGCCAATTGGTGCTGGGGGACAGGCTGGCCATTGAGTGATGAGCAATGGCGTTGTGAGTAATTTGTCTTTCTTGGTTTTTATCTTCCTCTCTCCTTCTCCTTTTAATTACTACTAATATTAGTACTATTGTTATTCTATTGTACTTTGTTTCAATTATTAAACTGTTTTTATCTCAACCCACAAGTTTAATTTTCTTTTCTTTCCTGATGCTCCTCCCAACCCACCAGTGAGGGGAAGGAGGAGTGAGTAATCAGCTGTGTAGTACCTTTCTGCTGGTTGGGTATAAACTGTGACAATATTTTTCTCCTTATAGTTGAAATATGGCCATCAGAAAGCTATGGAGATTACTTCCCTTCGAAGTGAGATCCAGCTGAGATTTGCGCGATTGTTCAATATGATAATTCAGCAGAATGTCAGACGAAGGACTCTCTTCAAAACCAGCTCCTGGAAACACCCATACTTGAAGTGGGCTTGCCAACACATGAAGAGGTAAGATGGATGGCAGAGACTGTCCCACAGGTTTCTTTTTGAGCATGGAGGACTACCTTACCTGGGTTTTATCTCACCTTTGTGTGAATTCTGTTGAACTATTAAGAAATTTTTGGAGTTTGTCTAGAAGATTGCTGTACCCTTGCACATATTCCAGGGAGATGGCAGAGCTAGCAAAGCAACCCTTCTGATTGTTTTCATATAAGATTTTTTTTTTTGAGAGGACCACATTGTATCTAATAAGAAGTATTTTCAGATAATATTCTGAGGAGGATTCTCTCATCTCTTACTTTCTTTTCCCCTAACTGTGCTCACATATGTACTTTACATTAAAAAGTCAAAATGTTCCGTTGTCTGGGTACCTCATATTTGAGGCTGCAGTAGTCGCTGGTGCTGCACTCCAGGGTGGTTTCTCTCCTACTGTCTGCTGCAGAATGCAAATAGCAACACAGGGTCTTAATGAAAGCATGATGGCACAGAGGCAGCAAGGCCAGTGCTTTAACATATACCCCTCTCAGGAGCTCAGGCTTTTGCTTTCAAATTCCTAAACAAAGATCTGAAGAAAGTGCCAGACCTCCAACAACATCACTGAAATGTCTAGTTGCTTCCTGCAAATAAAGTGAGAACAAGTCTTTCAGAAGTTTCTGTTAAAACATTTATATTTGTTCAGGTGAACTTTGTATCAAAATGGAACCATAGTAATGATAATAAGTAATAACCATATTTTTCCATAAACTATCAAAGAATGGACATTTTCTCTTATCTAATGCTGTAATTTGAGCAATTTAAGCAAAGTTATGCTTTCATTGCCATTTAGTTTCCAAGAGAACATGGAAATGTTAAATATTTATACAGATAAGTCCATGGTTAATGTATTTCTCAATGTATTAATGTATTGTACAATGCTGAAAAAATATACTCTCAAAACCAGAAAGAACTGAAGAAACAAATACAATTTGAAAATCATTCTTTCACACTTTTAGTGTGTTTTTTTTCTTTAAAAGACTGCATTGAAAAACTTACTTTATCTTTATGCTAACAAAACCAGTCTGGTTTATTGCTGAATTTAGAGGTCCAGCTGCATTTCTGGCCTCAGGATCTTAAGCACATACAGTCTTGTCCATGTGTCTAAAAGTTAAAATATGCTAAATTTCCATGACAAAAAAGATCTTTCAGAATATTATTAATAAGATGTCTTCTGGCTGCCTGAAATATTTCTGAACTAGAAGTTTCTGGTAGTGGCCAAGTAGCTATATAGCTCAGGTTTTCTTTTGCCTTGATTCATGCAAGGCAACATGAAATTTAATAAATTACTGCTCTCCTCCTCACAAGTAAAAAAAAACCTAAAAAACCCACAAAGGAATAAAATGTAGTTTGTGTCACATATGAAAGGAATCTAACTTCTCCTAGTTTAAATTCCTGAGTCATTGAAGCTTCTGAATCAGAATCCCTCATCACCTTTAAGAAATTTAAGAAAAGATCTTTTGGATGATAAAAATGTCTTTCAGGGGAAAAAGGCATCATTCTCTATGTCTGTTGCCTCCCTGGGAGTAAGAAAGCATTTAGTGTGAGTTATTACAGCTCTACAACAGAAAATGGTTCCCCAGATGCGGTCTTAGGCAAGAAATGCTTCTTACAATGAAATAATTTGGGATTCATGAACTACCTCAACCCTATCACACTGGCCACAGAGCAACTCAAGGTTTTTTTCCCCCACTCTATACAATTCTCACAATGGTCAAAAATCCACAAATTGATGCCTGCATGTGGATTTGGAGAATGTGTTGTGGTCCACAGCTGTAGAAGGCATTAAACCTTCTCTGCTTGAATACTAGCCTGATTTCACTATAGACAAAACGTGAGCTTGGGATATCTGCTGGTAGAAGGGATTTTGCTGCTGTTGGTTTTGCTTATGCACTGTACGTCCCAAGTGTGACCCTTGTCAAGGTGCCAAGTATGAATGGACACTTTCTTTTTGAGAGAGTTTCAGAATCTAATTAAAATCTGCAGAGCACAGACCTGCTTAGAGAAGAAAAAGTATGATCTGTGAAACTGGATACAAGCCCGACTATGAGAAGACATGGGTTTAATTGCTGGTTCTGCTTTTAAATTAATCTCTTCTTGGTGGCTCTGGTTAGATAAAACCTGGGAAAAATGGAAGTAGCTCCTGTGAAAAATCACTTTGAATGAATTAAGTATTAATGTGTAGTTGATGAATAACGTATGCTGATTTCACAAATACTGGGCTTCTCAAAAGAATGAAACCACTGATTCTAACTGCTGGTCCCAGAGAGCATGGACTCCACTGCAGCCGTAGACCAACCTTCTCTGTCTGCCAAACACTTCTGAAACATACAGGTGCCTTGTATGCAGTCTAAGCAGTGTGCCCTGTTTAATAATTTTGGGGGTGGAGTCAATAGTGGGTGTTTCTTTTGATTCTTCAAGGCATGCTCCAGCTATTTTTAGCTTCAGTTTACAGTCAGGAGTCTTATCACTGCTTTTAGCAGGCAACCCCATGTGACAAGATGGAGAAAGAGGGAGATTCGTGACTTTGGGAGGCAGGGGGGAAACCAGCTATAAGGAGGAGATCCTCATTACACAGACAGACTTATTCTATAAAAGGGATTTAAGGACATAGTGCATAAATCTGCAGCTTGACTGTTTTGCAGTAAGGATTGCTTTCAATTGTTTACTGTGCAGAGTTTGCAGTTAAAGATACAAGACAGGCTAGAGGAATGGTGAATGCTGACAGGAGTCTTTTTTCAAAAGTAAAAAAGAACTAATGCACCATTTAATTCACTGATATTAGTCCAGATAGAGTGCAAATATCCCTCAGGAGAAATATCTTTGTTTACAGCAGGATCTGATTTCGACTTCCACAGAATAACAAGCTGATGTGGGTTACATGTGTTTTGCACACCCAATAAATGTCAAGGCTCTGGACATTATACTGCTTTGCAGCCACTTGTAGCCACTTATCAATTTATTAATTTCCAGACCACCCTGCTCTGCATTTATGCCTGAGTTTTCTCATCCATATAATGGGAACAAATCCTTACTAACCTACTGTACTTCACAGTGTGTTTCAGTTTATTCATTAATGTTTGGAAAGACCATTGAGACCATTTAATAGGTGCATAACAGAAGGAAAAAGTCTTAATTATTGTTAGATGGCTACAGCTTTAATTATCCTCACTCTGCTACCTGAGAGCTCTAGAGTAAAACTTTAGCAGCTCCAATAATTGCAGTGGGGATGTGCCATTTATAGCTCAGGACGGTGTAATTTTTCATGCAATGATCTACATTTTCTTCACTTTCAGATTTAAATCTAGCTTTCTTTAATTTAAATTTTGCTGAAAACAACCATATTTCTACAAGCATAAATTATGGTAGACGAACATTAATGATGTCTGTTCACAGCTGTTCTTAGCTTAAATAATTACCACTCACTCCCTATGATCAATATTTTAAATGCCTAAACTATTAAATTAGAAGCACAAAGCACTTGCTTCTGTTATTACTAATAAAATCAAGCCTTAATCAAAATGCCTGTAACATTCATGTTATAGAAAAATATGTTCAAGGCTGTTGATTTATTAACCAAGTTGATTTGTGTTTGATGGCAGATCTGAATGTGTGCAATGTTACAAATGCATTAAAAAAACCATTGAAATTAATGCTACATTAATTACTGATTCCATGAACACTCTAGCATATGCTGGTATTAATTGCATCCATTATCACAAAATAAACATCTCTTTATAAAAACAAATGATGCTTCATCTTAATATTCTTGATTTTGATATCCTCCTTCACAGCTGCTGCTACTTCTGTTTCAGTGTTTTTGCTATAAAAGCCACCTGTTAATTATAATAGATAATTTGGATATTTTTATCTTTAGAAGAAAAAAACCCTAAATCAAAAATAAATGGAATATTAACGCTCTGAATTATTTACTAAATTTTGTTAAGTTTTTGCAAGAATTATCCCCTAGATAGACCATTTTTTTGTTTTATTTGCATAATAAATAAATAAATAATAAAATGCATTATACTGTTGTTAATATTGTACTGCAATAATAACATTTGTGTTCAAGAAACTCTTTAGACAGCTATTAAGAGAAGCATTTGCTTAAGGTAAGATTGCTGTTTCTATTCTGAGGACAAGAATACCCTTGATAGGAAGCCCCCAAAACTTGTTTCAATTGGACTATATAAAAAAAATCTGAGAACGTAATTTTGGATAAAGTTTTGCTTTCACCTAATGAGCAATTGCTGCCTGCCCTGTAAATCTACCATTTCTTAGCGAGACATTTCCATGATGAAAATCTTCAATCAGAGAGAACAGTGTGTCTTTAAAGTGCCAGTTTCCTTTGAAAAGTGTCTCATTATAAATCACACTATAAGGTTATATTGACTTTTTTTCCGACTTACTGTCTTTCAGTTTAGATTTTGGCAATTACAATCAGAAAGATTTGCTGGGGGAGAGTGAGATTTTTTTTGTTTTTTATAATTTTCGTCTTAGCAAACTGAACCTGGGTTTTGCAATTTTTATGTTTTCTTTCTGCCCTGCCCTTTATCATCTGGACCAAACCCAGTTGTGAGTCATTGTATTGTTATAAGCCCCTATCCACAAATGTCTTAAGCAAGATTCCTTGCAAGGAGAATGTAGTTATCAATTCTCTCACTGTAGTGCAGTAAGAGAAAATATCTCCTTGTCATTTGGCCATTAGCAAGGGTGAGATTTCAGCATTAGCTGTTGTAAAGACCTTAGAATTAAGGCACAGAAAAATGTTAGTTATGATGTTTGGTGGTGCTTTGGTTTCATCCGTTTTTCAGAGTGGCTCGCACAGGCCTGAACTAGAAGTCTAAACTGTATTGTAAGCACTTCAGATGGGATTCAGAGAGGCTTATAATTTTGGGAGGAGCCACCTTTTTTGAAATATGAAGTACAAGCTTAGCTTTCCAATCAGACTACATGGCCTTCTTCTGAGGTGGGGATGTAAACACAAAAGGAGATCAAGACTTCCTTTTCTGCATAGGACCACAAATAGAACCAGGTCTCACTGAATATTGGGCGTGGGATGACCTGCTGTGTCAGTACTATTTCCTTTGACATTGAATGGAGACACTGCATCCATTTATTGCAGTAATCTTTATGTCTAAATCTTTATATTGACAGATTTTGGTCTTTTTTGTTAGTTTTGGGGATAGATTTTTTTTTATTCCAGAAAATAAGTACAGTAAAATAGATTGGCAAAGAATATAATTAAAAGCTATTGGCAATGCTAAAAGAAAACATTAGCTATTATTATATAATCTAATTTTCATACTGCTCTCCATCACACACACCTATCTTGCACTATTTCACTTTTCAGAAGAATGCTGCCATTGCCTACTTCAATTTTGTGGACTTCCCTGTTTCAAAATAGCCCATTCTGCTTTTCCATTCTCTATTTATATCTAAAGTATATTCAGCATACCCTCAAGATCTGTAGTTTATGTTCACAAACACTTATAATACTACTGATTTTTTTATCCAGTAGCATAGCAATTACAGTGGTCATTCAGGTATTTGGTTTCAAGTCTTTATCTGAAAGGTCAAAAATCGACATTTCTTAACTCCACAAAAATGTCCTAGTCAGACATTTCTGTGCAGGGTGCAAATGCTTTTTTTCGTGTTAAAGCAGGGCCATTTAAAAGGTATAAGTGTTATGAATCTATAATAAACTTGGAAAGTCACTGGACAGAAAAGAGTGCTTGACTCTAATCCTTGTTTCCAGGACAGCTTTATGTACCTTATGTTAAGCAATGATTGGCGTTCTCACTGAAATAGGTTTTGGTGCTATGATCAAGGCCAAGGACTTTTCTCTCTGAAGTGTCTTGACCCCTGTGAAGGGAATTATGGCTTCTACTAAGCTATTTTTCTAGTCCAGGGAATCTTGTACTCTTTGTGAAGCACTGTTCCTTCAAGGAAAAACCTGAAGCATCCTTTGTCCCACACGAATTTGTGTCACTCTGTGGGAGTGTCCTTTTATAAGAGAGGAAGAATTGAGTCTAAATCTCCTCACATGAAGATACTCAGGTGCTGTGCTTTCATTTTGCTTTCATAACATTTTAATAAAATTACTAAACCAGGTCATTCATGGAACATGATGATTTTTGGGATTTAACAGGAGATAAAGTTTAAAAGGGGAAGTGAACCTCTTAGCAGAATCAAACAAACCTTCCAGCAAAAGCTTATATTCCTAAGAACTTGGGTATTTAAGGTGTTAAGTGAGGGTTATGAAGTTTGCATATTTTAATGAGTTAGGGATCTTTGTCATTTCAACCACGTATTCTTTCAGGGGTTTAGATATTTGCCAAAAGATATCTCTTGGACTGTACATAAGAGAATCTGACTAAGAGAACACCATTTGGCAAAGTTACTTTCCAGATTTAAAATATACCTCTGCTCTAATGAGAGCTTTTGACTGGAGTTTTTGTCTGCTGCCTAGGAGAACTGTTCTCATCTCTACCTTTTCATCAGAGCTCCCTTGTTTAATGACCTATTTTATTTCCTTTAGAATAAACTGCCCACGCTGTGGTGTTTATTGTAAATTCTTTTTTTTTTCATCATGAGTTAAGGTCTTTGAATTATGCTCTCTTTGTGGAGAGCCTAATTAAAGGAGTAGGGCTTATTTGTAAGACAGATGCTCATCTGTTGGCAATTTCAACATGTGCACCAGTAATTTGGAGAAAAAAATCTGTGTCATTGATATATTTTGTTTTATATTAACCACTATTTTTATATATGAAAAAATGGGACAAAACCTGGGACTGATATGAAGAGATTGCTACTATCTATTGGAACCTAAAGATTATAAATGGAAATACAAAGAATTTCTTAGCTTACTTCAGTTAATCATCCCTTGAAAAAACTTTCTCTTGAAAAGATTTGCTAAGCTTTTTAGAGAAACAATGAAAGTATGATTGTTAGAGACATTTAAAATTAGGCTAGACAAAAAATTCAAAATATATCCTGAGATAAATTATGCATAAGTAGGTAGACACACTGGATGAAATAATACGTCTTTTTCTTTCTCTGATGTGTCAGATTTTGTGATTCAAGTCTTTTTTGTACCAAGCTGACTAATTTAATCAGCAACTATTTTTATTATGTGCTATTACATGTATCAAATATAGCTTTCTAATTTAGGTCTACACTATTAAAGAGAAATTGGTTGCTATGAGAAACAATAAGTGTATATTCACAGTAGGCATAGACAGCAAAACTAGATGTTAAGTAATTAAGTCAAAATTAGAGATGCCTAAAAGTGCAGGCATTTTTGGTATATATCAATATATTTTAGTGTAATGGAGAACCATATAAATTTAATCAGATATTAGTTACCTTTGATAGTATGATGTTGCTTTCTAAATAAATTAATGTCTTGCTTGATACATCTAATTTTTTATACATGCATTAAGTTATGCAGTAGTTTCTTTTAGTGGAACTAGAGTTAATTTATAGTAGAATGGTCTTTGAATTATTGTGCTACTATTTTTTTAGCTGTTGCTGTTTTCTGCAGATCATTGTCTTTAAGTGTGATATTTCTTGGATTACTGTCATGATTTGGGTCTTGACGTCACCTATCCATACTAGGGTTATCATTAGGAAGTCATTGCTTAACCTGAGTGGTTACTTGCCAGATCTGAGATTATATTATATCCTATTCTATTCAGTGTTGAAAAGTGAAAACAATTGGTGACAGAAAACATTATTCAGGATAGCAGAGAGGACTAGTAATAGTTTTCAAAGAATAGATTGTGTGAAAATAGAATCTGATCTTTCAACCAGACATTTGGTGTCCAAAGTTATCTTAATCCATTTCTAGATTCAGTAGCTGTATATCTATAAACTCTCTACAAATATGTATATAGTACAGATACGCATTTAAAACTATTGCTTTGGGTCAGGACCTGAGAATGTTGATGGTGGTTTGGTATTTCCTTTTAGGAATTTTTATATTTCTTTTGCCATACTTCTGCTGCAGTCATGTGTATTACTGCTTTGTGTTTGACTAGCAACCAGAATAATTTAATCCTAACTCTACAAACAGGTTAAAGCAAGAATTTTACTTTCAGAGGTGTTTTTCCTTTGCTTTTCAGAGATAAATCCTTATTCCTTATTTTACCTCTTATTTCACTCTCCTCTAATAGTCAGCTTTTCCTTGATGTGAAAAATTAATTTTCATTATATTGACTTTAAAGACACTTTCAATTACTCTTCAGTGGTATATTACGTACCCACAACTCTGAGCACTTCAGAAAGAATAGAGCAACATCTCCCTTTTTTAATTCATATACCTCTAAACTGACTACAAGCCAAAGTTTTATGTGTTTTATATAATCAACATTTAATTGAACATATTAGTAACAGTAATATCTACATATATGTATTCTGTCAAGACTTCGACTTCCTGCAGTGCAGCTATTAAAGATGATGTGGTGATATAGGGGAATGTCAATACTATAGTTTCTAGAATAAAATAAAGGGCTATTAGCAGCATATATTTTGTCATTATTCCCATTTATTCATGGCGAGAGGGAGCAGGGGCAGAAACACAGTAGCCCAATGTCAGGCAATGAGTCAGATGTCAATTTGAGTTGGTTCATTGGAGATTGTGCACTCATTAGTGAATGGTGATACTTTACTGAGCTCATGCTCTGCAACA
This sequence comes from Neopelma chrysocephalum, assembly GCF_003984885.1. Taxonomy (NCBI): domain Eukaryota; kingdom Metazoa; phylum Chordata; class Aves; order Passeriformes; family Pipridae; genus Neopelma; species Neopelma chrysocephalum. The sequence goes on along the minus strand of NW_020897693.1, from coordinate 39,161,005 downwards.
GTGTGCAAGCACTGTGTGCTGGGATGCGACTGTATATACCTGAAGCGTGTACAATACATGCTAACTGTCTTACACATCCAGAATGTATTGTGGGATGATTAATAAATATGAAGCATTTAATATTGATTTTTTATTGAATCTTAAGAGCTACCTTTGTGACACTTGCTTGAAGTTCAGTTAACTTACAATATATGTCTTTCCAAGATTTAAGCACAATTCAGTGTATTCCTAAAGTTACTAATTGAACAAAGAGGGCCAATTTGATTCCTTTTTGCATTTTCTTGTTTGTTTTCTCAGGTGCAAGGGGGGAACCCATGCTGTGTTTGTGTTACTGTAAGAACTCCCTTGCTCACCTTCTGTTAGGCACTTTCATTTTAGCATATTTTTTAGCATTTAAAATGTACTTGCTAATGTGTATTTGATTCAGTCATTTAAATCTTTCTCTAAGATTTTTGTGAAGTTGAGGCACTGTTTATTCAAGGAAAGTGAAAGTAAAACAGCCCTGTGTTATCAACACCGTTTCCAGCACAAATCTAAAACAAAGAATCATACAAGCTACCATGAAAAACATTAACTCTAGCACAGATAAAAACAGTGCTTTCAAAAGTTTTGGAGAATCTAATATGGCATATGAAATGTACTTGCTATCTTTTTACAGCTTACAAAACTATGCTTTAGACCTTGCTGATTTCTACTCTGGCATATATTGCTTGTTTTACACTATCCAACAGAGCAATATTGATTTTTGTTTCAGTCAAGTCCATTAATCCTCAATAGCAGCAGTTTTGGGAAATCTAATTCTTTGGTTACATGGAGGCCTCAGCTTCGTGCCTCTGCTTTCCTTTTCCTGTTGGTCAGCAAACTCTATCTACCTTCTCTTTCCCTGTTTATAGCTAAATTTCTGTCTGAGACTTTTGTGTATCGCTTTCACATTCAAAGAGAAACTGAAGTTTCATAAAATATTATGAACTCAGTACTGACTCTTTTGTTTTTGTTAAATGAAAGTTTGTGGCTTGTCAGTTAATCAACATTTTTATTTTACACTGTCTTTCTATTTCACAGCTATACTAAATCTTCCTTAGTGTTTTCTGCAGCATTTTTCAGACATCCTAAGTGAAGTCAAGCTTGACCAATACACCTTGCAACTGACCTTTTCTTTTTTTTGCCATGGAAACAGAATTGAATTTCAAGATGACAAAGAGGTACTAAACTTGAAAGAACAAAGGAAGATACTGCCACACAGTCATTAATTGCCACAATTAATATCCTTAATATTTTACTGTTGGAACAAATACATTGTCTCAATAAAATGTAAAAGTTATTTTCATTTACTTGGTATTAAAATAAGTTTATTATATCATATGCTGGAGTATAAGAACCACTATGGTGTAAAAGGTCTAGTAGATAGAATCTTAGTGGACTTTTTTGAAGAGAATATTGTAATACACCTACTAATATGAATATATATTAGAATTTTTAAAAGAATCTGAGTGAATAGTGCAATCCTTTTGATGGCTGTACTGTTGTCAGTGGCATCTTTCAATTTTCCAGTAGTGTAAATAGTGCTGCTTTTTTCTTTGTTACGTTTTCGAAGTCTTGACTCTCTTTAGATCCAGGATGTCTTTCTGCATAATTTGCTGTGCTCTGCAAAGATCTAAGCTAGCTACAAGGAATTGTATAACCATGTTTAATTTAGGTGAAACTTCATGTTATGTGTGCGTACATAAAAAAATAAACATGCATATATATATATAAATACACCCCTCCCATATTTCACCCTTTGAATCCCAACTAGCTGTGAAATGCAACACTATATTTTCTCCACTGCAGAGCTATTTTCATCTCTTTCAAGGGTCTCTGACCTCAGAGCTGTCAATTCCTAACTTCTGAAGCTGCTAGATTTCCTTTTTTGCTATCTTGTCCCCTATCGTGGATGGGATCTGTTGCCTTCTCTTCCAGGACAGTAATCAGAACTGTATTGCTATTCCAGCTGAAATGCAAAGAAATGGAGTTCTAACAATGAAAACTCTAACTTCTTTCTTTTAGACATTGTTGCTGCATTACAGTTGTGAAACATTTGTCATAGAGAAATGTAGTATTGACTTTATAAATGTAAGAAGATGACAAATATACTTAGTGCTATCCATTATTCATCCTCTTTCAAATATTACAGTAGTCAAATGTCACATTTTTATTGTTACAATTTCAAAGGAGAGGCACAGAGCAGTCATCATGTTGTTGTTAGCTCCGAACGACAACATTACCTTCTGCAAGGTATCTGTCAGTCTTAAGGCCTGAATATGCAGAGGTTTGATTGGTCCATCATGATATTTACTCAGTGGTTTAAATAATAATATTTTATTAGATTCATGTCATGCCATTCATTATGAATTCACTGTGGCATATTTCAGTACAACTTAATTATTTTAATTGACTTGTTTTATATATGTTGACAGAAGATGTAGGCTTGGAAATATTTCATTAATATTTTATCTCTGAAGAAGTGATTTCAAAACCCAGTGTGAGAGTGAAAATAATTTTTAATGTTTCTTCAAAACTCTAGATAATCTAGATATTTGGTCAAAAAAGTCCTAGACATAAGCTCTGGCTGAACGTATTAGGGAAGAGGAGCATTCTCCTTTTAAATGTAATCCACTGGTGATTGTAATTGGATATGGTTTGAGAAACTATCCATAACTTCAGTGCTAAAGTTCTTCAAGCTTTGGAATCAGTCTTAAACAAAAGACTAGACATTTATAAGTAATGATGTTGTCTTTCAAAGGTTTTTGTGAAACTAATGTGCAGATTCACACTGGATAACTTTATTGCTCTCACGAAGGAAGCCAGCGTATCCCGTTTTTATAGTCCATGCCATCTGAAAAAATTGGGCAGGGTAGATTTGGCAGAAATACAAATAAATGGTTGTGAGCCAAGTGAGGGGGTGTTGTGGTGTGTATTTGAACTAGAGTATTGGGGCACGGCAGTCCCCATGGATGAGCCCATGCTTTGGTACCCCTGCCCTTAGCCACTGCCCGGCTTTCCAGGAAACACATTCAGCATCAGCCAGCTCTGGACTCTCACTGGTGACTGGATTTTTAAGATGGTATGATTTTGTAGCACCAGCTTTTACCCTGTACATAACAAATGAACTATCTGTATATATAAGTATCCATACTTTCTAAAGTTTAAATGTGGTAGAGACATAATGCCATCTCTTGTGTGGTACTTTTCTAAAACCAATTTGTGGTGCATCTGACACTGTGGAGTAAGTCTTGGGTACAGACCATTTTGGTGGGTTTTTTTCTGTAAGTTTTTAGAAACTTCTGAGAAGTAGAGGTTGTTTCAGGAACAATTTACACTGTTTAATTAGAAAACCGTGCAACCCCACTAAGTGATTGAATTCCCAGGCTACTCTGGTTAATTTATCCTGCTTCTTCACCAACAACCAAAGAGGTATTTTAGTTCACCCTGATCCTGAGGTTATCCAAGTTAGATTTAAATGAGCTAATTCAGCTATAGGAAGAAGAGTAGTTTAATGCATGGTGAACTGTGGACTCCATGCTTCTGTAATTAGGCTGTGTCCAGTAACCGTGTTAGCTCAAGAGGTTGTACAAAACATTGAAATCTACACTATAGTGTAAATAATGACTGGCTCAAAGAGCATAGGGCTCTGGACTTCCAGTAAAGCCAATTTTGCCCTAGAGCAGTGTGCTGAACAACTAGATAGAAGTTTTGAATTGTTTCATTCTTTGCTGCTTTTAAGTTCATTTTTATATGGATATGTGAATTTACGTAATTAAACTTTCTGAATATGTGAATTTGAACAGGCAAATCTGTTTCTCTTAAGTTACCAATTTTACAATTTCTAAAATTATTGACTTTACTGAATAATTTCAGCAGAAGTTAGTAAAATTACGCTAGTACAATTACATACAATTGGTACAACTAAGTCTCTAAAAAATCCAACCCAAACTTATGTGAGAATAAAAGGCTTGTGAAAATAGACCACCAGGTAGAGAAGGAAAATTTGCAAAATGTGGAGAAGTAGGTATTATGAAATGCCAAACAATCTATCCATGCAGATTCCTTGTATGGCCTGTGTTGGGAACTGTTTCAGTTGGAAATTTTTTCTTAAACACCAAAATCTATCTACCACAAGACTTTAGGACAACACACATAATTAAATGCTGTTATTTCAGCTTTTGAAAGCAAAATTTCACCAAAGGCTAAACGTATTAGTTTCAAGTTTTAAACTTTGACAGTTATATTTATACACAAAGGTTATAACATCTTTGTCTTCATCAATATCTGGGTAAAGGCCTGGTCAACAACAAACTGGTGCCGATATATGGTGGTAGAAGAGGCTATGGTTAAGTTTATTGTTGTATGATCAGATATTTAGGAATACCTGAAAGAATTATCTAAGGATCTAGACATTTCAGGAGTGTCTACAAGCCCTCTTTTTAGAGATTAGTGATGGAATAGTTGTGTCTTTGGGAAATAATATTATGTTGTTATATCTAAAGATTAGAAGTGATGCCTTAAACCCCTAATGTCTTTTTATTTTTCTGATTTTGTAAACCTTATAAGTTTTATAGGTAATAGAAGTAGATTTTAGAAATAAACCCCTTTCTCCCTCCTCCCCGTAGTATCCCTTAGTTTATACATTCCTTAATCCTTTCACCCCATTCCATACCCCCCATATCAACCCTATTCCCATATCTAGTAGATGATGTTTAGTCTTTTAGTCAAGGCAAGCCTGTCTTGTTTGGAGAACGCTTGCATCTTGGCCTAAACCGCAGGACAGAGTCAAAGAACTGGGTCACCCTGCTCTTTGTACCCTGAAGATGATGAAGATGATGAAGAGGGGGTCCCAAAAAGCACCCCAGACCCAATTCCGAGAGGCGGGCCAGGGGGTGGACCAGGCCAAAAGTTATAGGGTGGACACACTTAGGATTGGCCAAATATTGTTATAAATGTAACATCCCGGGCACAGCCCGGGGCGCGTGCCGTGTAACATCTATTGCCTTGGCATAATTAAACCCTTTCCTTATCTCACCCCAGCTTACGGCTCCTAGATTTTTTTCGTAGCACCAGCTCAGCAGGCATCAGAAGCATTTCTATAATTTTTTTATTTTAATGCTCATTGCATATAATTTGGGTATGGGTATGAGGTCAAGCTCAAGTCACTGTAAGTATTTGAAAAGACATAACTGCCAATGAAGGAGAAATATAAGTCTGAAAATATAAACCTGTGGCTGAAATCTCACAAGGAAAAATGCAGATGTGTTACTATGAAGCCATGAGTTGTAGTAGACAATGAGATGTCTGTCAAAAAAAATGTATTAAGTGGCCCAGTTTCCATCTGTGTTGCCTGAAGTGCTGGTTGCATCAGAATCACAGAATATTCTGAGTTGGAAGGAATCCACAAGGACCATCAGGTCCAACACAATGCAGGCACCAAATTGGAACCATTCTGTGTTAAGAGTTAATATAGTTCTTTATGGAAATAGCTTCAAATAGTCTATGACAAGACTTTAAATTAATATTTACCTAATTTATATCTCGATAGTAAAGTAGATCTTCAGACATAATAAAGCAAACCAAAAAGAACACCCACACCCACAACACAAAACCAAGCCAGTTATTGTCTGTCTCAGTGTGATAAGCAGTTTTGGAGTGAGAAAAGTCTTGGCACCTCTAAATTTCTGAAATAAGGAAATGATTATGTGAGGTATTCTACAAAAGGAAGAGAAGAAAGTTCTGTTCTTTGTAGAGACAAACTCATATAAAATGCAGCTCTGGTCACAACTGAAGATAATTTCATAAGGTATGGCTTTCTTTAGCTTAGCTAGGTTATAAGGTATCATTTTGCTTTGCTTAATGTTCCATAAGAAGGTGAAATCTCTCAGTTTTTCCTCTCCTTCCATGGTGCTAAAATTTCCAGATAGTTGTCTAAAGAAGTGGCATGGAAATTGGCACAGCCTCTGGAATAGTATCTGAAAGGATGTCTTTAGATAGTAAAACCTTGTATTAGTTTTGAACTTGTTTGAGGTTTTGTTAAGTTTGCAGTTACAAGGTTAGTAATAGTAGACCTAAGATCTTCCAGCCATATCCCCCATCAGTGCTATAGTCAGTAACATATTTAGTCATCTACTCTTTCTTGATATTGATCAAAATTATTTCTAATTTAGGAGCAATTGATAGTTGCACTACTTCTTGACTAGTAGTATTAGAGGTTTCCTGGTACATTACATATTAAAAAAATTATAAATATTTGAGTGTTGTTCAAAACTGAAAAGCAAATACTTAAATCCTTTGATTGATGAGAGTATTGCAGATAGGTAGGAAGCTTGGTTGTTAGAAACTGCAGCTAAAGTTCTTTATTGTTATGATTCAGTGCATACCCTTCCTTTAAATCAGGCAGCAAAATCTTTTACATATTAGATTAATCTTGCACCACATCTCTACTAAAATAAAAACAGTCAAACCAGATCAACCTATTAATTCTACTGTCAAAATCACAAATTTAATAATTTCACTAAAAATGTAGTAGCAGAACTGGTAAGGAGGTGTGTTGTGTGCCTACATACTTTCAATATGAAATAATATGAAGTGAACATTTTTCCTCTGGCATCACCATTCTATGCATCTAGGGAGCTTCCTACCATTTCCATAGTGTTTTAAAACAAATACTTTTCTTATATCTTCTCAGTGCTTTGAGTTTTATTGTGTTTCAGGTCTAGTATTACAGTAGAACATCTTCCATCATTGCCTATGCCACATTTAATGAAGGTTTCCCCAAAAAAGTGAAACATATTACCTTTTCCTGTCAACTTTTTGGTGTATCTAGATGAAGACAAATTTATCATGTTGGTCACAAAACAGGTTTCATAGTGCCTTTTGATTAAATATGTTTGTCATCCTAGAATAGGTTTTTTTGGTCTGGTTTCTCTTCTGCCCTGTATGATACATATATATGTCCCACTGCTGCAAGGCTCAGAAAATCAATGTGCGAAAAAAACCTCCTATTTGCACTTTCCTGACCTCCTCAAGAAGTTTATTTTGTTTAGATTGTTACATTTTGAGACTTATGTGGCCAGAATTTTCCTTTGTTTTCTGAACGTGACAGGAAGGTAGGCAATGTGATGTAGGCAGGCAAAAGACACAATGATTACAGTAACAGAAGTTTGATTTAGGGTAGCAATGGAGAGGATCAAATTTACTGGGGGAAGTGTATGAATAAGGAAAAAAATGCGGCTAAATCATACCTATAATATCTGTCAGAGGTAGTCATGTGTCAGAACTTGGTTATAACTGGGATCTAATAGATCAATAATCCTGCAAGAGTCAGGCAGTGTTCTTAGAACACTGGCCCAGGGGATAGTGCTGTACAGTTCCTAGTGAAGTTATAGCTGGCAGCTTAGTAAAGCTACCTCCCTGTCAGGTACCTAAAACTTTGGTTTCTGTAAATGGCCATGTCTAATTGGATTTAAAATTAAAATAGTGCTGCTTCATTGGACTTGAAACTGCCTATGGAGCAGAAAAAAATGTGGACAGAAAGAAAAGCTTGGCTGCTCGCTTGCTTTCTATATTGTGCTTTTATCTTCTGTATGTCCCAAAGTACTGTGTGATGTCTCACCTTAATTTTGCTGATTGATTTCTGTCTGAATTTTTGCAGATAGACCATCCTGCCAACCCTGAAATCTTTGAATATATGAATTTGCACAGTACGATTTTCCCAAATCAGTGTTGCATCTTGGCGTAACAGAATAAATTTAACTGTTTCTTAACTCAAAGTGTTGTGCAAAGTTTGAGACTTTCCTTTTTGATATATCATAGAGTTGACCACAGTCTTAGAATCCCTTGGAGGTTTTCTTACAAATGTATTTAATTTGCTTTTAGTTGAGTACAAATGGACTAGATGTTAATGACTGTGTCTTCATGCTCTGGAAGGGTCAGATGCATCAAAAGAGAAAACAGTTATAACCAAAAATATGAATGGCAATTGGTAAATGTTCACTTCACTAAATGCCCAAAAATCCACAGCAGAGTGTGAGTCTCATTGATTAGAAAGTGATTCTGCGGGGATCCAAATGCTGTTATGAATAATAAGTGTATGTAAAAAAAGGATGAAAGGGAACTTTAATAATGTAAATCAAAATCTGGAAATTGCAGAAAACTGATAAGGGAAGGACAGAAGGTGAAATTTATAATCAGCAGAAATAAGAAAAAAAGGAGGATTAAATATATGAAGAACAAGATAAATCCTGACAATTTTATCAGTATGTTGCTGGATGGCAATAGTGGAATTGATCATGTGAATGCAGGAATGGCAGACACGTTCAATAAATATTTATATTTGGTGAAGAGGGGTGAAGGAACTTGATGATGTAATATGCTTTGCTTTCCAACAGTAATTAAGGAGATTCAGTAACAGCTAGTAAACTAGAAATTTTCAAATCAGCAGGTCTCAATAACTTCCTTATTACAACCTGGCAGAACTGCTCTCTCTGGCAATTTAACAATTAAGCCCTTTTTTCCAGTCACTTGATATTTTTCATCTTTTCATGCACTATTGCAGATACTAAGTTCTCAGCAGTTCTTCAGACATCGTACATAACCCATTCAAACTCCCAATATAGTAAAACATCATTTCTTCATATGTTGTTTAGCACATCTCATACTGAGCTGTAAAGTACACCTTTCTCCTCATCCATCGCATTTTCTTCATGCTATAAAATTGTATGAGAGTAGGCTTTGCATTTGGTGTAGAAAAATGTGCAACTGTTATTTCTTTTCTATTCACTGTTTTAATTGTACTACTGATTTTGCTGAGACTTTTACTAAGAATAATGACTGAGAATCAATGAGAGAGAAAGTAACTATCTTGTTGTCCACCTGGCTATATGATCTATTAACATTCTTGGTAAGTTGAGAGTTTGTAGTAATTGTGCTGACCCTATTCATGCTCCAAAAAAAAAAGGCAAGACCTATTGGTAAGAGAATAGAGCTTTTGGGTATCAGTATCATTGCTGCTATGATTTTTATCTTCATACTCTCTACAAACAGCTTTGAGAGTAGTTTTTTTTTTTTGTCCCTAGCATGCTACTGATAGTGCCTTATTATGATATTAAAACAACTAGAATGATATTTTTGCCTGTGCCCTAAGCGTAGTCGTGGTTCAGGCATATTTCAGAATACCACGCTGCCTGTTTGGGACTCTTCCTGGCAAGCGTCAGCCACTGAAGAACCCTCTTTAGATAAGATTTCTTCGAAATAGTCTGTTAAACCAAGCCTAGCATACCATATTCACCTATCAAAATCAGAAGGAAGAATCCTTGGTTGCTAGATCCTGGAAAATGTTACAATACCCTAATGAAATGGCATTTTCTGTTTACCAATACCCAGAAACTACTCTTAACACAAGTCTGTCTTGGATATTGTAAATACCTGGTAGGAAAGTTTTTACAAAATTTATGGAAACAGGTGAGTAGAAGTGGAAAGAAAATTAAAATAATACCTCAAACCAAATATGGCCAAGCTCAGAAACTATTAGGGAATCATAGCAAAATGGTTTGTGTACTTTTTGTGACCACTTTCTGAAAAGTGGACTGAGCAGATTCTGCTTTTGCTCTCAGAAATATTTCACATAGAAGTTGTTTTTCTTCCTTATTTTTCTTCCATCTTTCTAACTTCCCTCCCTCTTAGCCTGCTGTCCCTTTTTCTTAATCATTAATTCCTCCAAAAGGAAGTTTTAGTCTCATTTCTACCAGACCTCTAACTGCTCACTACTGTTTAAATATCCATGTAACTTGTATATGATCTCTGTCCTGCTGGGGTGATAAAACAGAATCGGACAATGAATTCTGTAATACATGACCAAACTCTATTCTTACTTGTAGTCGCTGAGAGGTATAGTGCTTTTTTGAGCCAGGATGGAAAATGTGAAATCATAGTCACATATTTGAGATTAATTTCTGATGCACATTACTGACTGCTGCTGAGTTTAGATATGATGTTACTGGGTTTAGCAGAGGGAAGGAAGGTGAATTATCCACAATGATTTTATCTCTACTCTGCTCTTGTGAGACCCCACCTGGAGTTCTGCATCCATCTCTGGAATCCTCAGCACAGGAAAGACATGTACCTCTTGGAATAGGTCCAGAGGAGGGCCATGATGATAAATAGAGGTCTGGAGCATCTCTCCAATGAAGACAGTCTGAGAGAGCTAGGGTTGTTCAGCCTGAAGAAAAGGCGACTCTGGAGAGACCTTAAAGCTGCCTTCAAGTGCCTAATAGGGGGTTTATAGAAAAGAGGGAGAGCAACTTTTTATGTGGGCAGATAGTGATAGAACAAGGAGGAATGGTTTTTAACAAAAAGGGATTTAGTTTAAATATTAGGAAGAAATTTTTTCATGTGAGGGTAGTGAGGCACTGTTACAGGTTGCCCAGAGAGTCTGTGGATGCCCAATGTGGATGACAGTGTTCAAGGCCAGGTGGGATGGGCTTTGAACAACCTGATTGAGTGGGTGTCATCCTTGTCCATGGCAGGTGAATTGGAACTGGGTGATCTTTAAGGTCCTCTCCAGCCCAATCCTCTTTATGATTCTATGATCCTATGAATTGTTAAATTATTTTCATCTGCTTCGCCTAAATATTGCTGTGTGTAGAGAGTCAATAAACTAACACGATCCCAGTTTGGAGGCAGGAACTGGAATGCTTTATTACACTTACAAGTTCATACTTAAAGGGTTTGGGGTTTACATATTCATCAGGGGACAGAACTATTACCATAGGGGACTTTACAGTGATGAGGTAAAGGGGAAATCCTAAATTACAAACTTTTGGGTCTTAGCACTTACATCATAGGGGAAAACCCATCTTAGGAGGATTACACGGGGGAGAAGAGGTATTCCGGTTTGCAGAATGCAAGGATTCACGGAACACAAAGGGAGAGATAAGGTACAACAGGTCTTCTGCACAGGTCTGATGAGACCAGGGTGCAGACTCTCTGGCTTGGGCAGGGAATGTGATAACATCATGCAAGGAGTCTCTTCATATCCTGCTGAAGAAGGTAGGAAGAATCCACAGGGATGAGGGTAGTGAAGAGGGGTTTTCCCAGCTTCTGTAGCCCATGGCCTTTTGCAAAGACCACTCAAATCTCTCTCTGCAAATATTATATTTTTGGGATCCAACAGCTGTGTATGAAGTATCACTTCCAAACAATGTATGTATTTTCCTTTATGCCGGCTACTTGTGGATAATGGAAATTCAGTCAGACATATTCAAATAAAAGTAATATGTTGGTTTGTGTCTAATGAAGTATGTTTGATTCATCTCCATGTGGAATGTTTTTTCCCCTTCCTATCATGTTTTTTTCTTCTGTCACATGAAACATGAAAATGTTTCTTAAAATAGTCCTTACTGTCTCCTGGAAACTAGGCTTACATTCTTGGCAGGGTGTAGATGAGCAGATTTGCATTGGTTCCTTTTTAAATAGTATCACTGCAACAAGACCAGGAATTCTGCAAGTGTTTAGCAGTAGAGTGAGAAAATACAAGGCTAAATATATCTAGTGTTTGTTAATGCAAATACTTCTCCAGTATTTATTCACCCACTGAATCCTTCCTCCTTCATAGAAGGATTTGAGAAGGACTTTTGGCTTTTGTTTGCACTGCAGATCTGTTGTGCAAATGAGATCTGTCATGCACTGTGTATTAGTTCTGTGTGCATGATACCCACTGTTGCAGAAAGCTTATTAACAGGAAGGGCAAAAGAAACGATCACTAGAATACTAACCATGCTTTAAATCAAAAGTGTGGAGTGAGGCACATAAGAACAAATAGTTTTATCCATGTTCTAAACTTTATTTTAAACATCTAGTGTCTTCCAAGGATAATACAGGATATACCATAGGACCCATTTTTGTTACATTAAATTCTAGAGATGATGTTAAAGAGATATAATACATCGTAGTCCACGTGATATGACAGCTGCTGGAAGGATGGATTCAGTAGCATAATTCAGATTCAGACAGCTCTAGGTAAGAATATTTTATATTTCTATATTGGTGATACCTTAAATGGAGTTTGGTTTCTTTTATCAGGCATATTATCTGGTAATATTTAGTATGTTAATTGTGTTAAGAGTAGCTGACACTTCCTGCATATTTATTCTCTTATTTTTGCTGGTTTAGAGTGAAGGAATGGCCTAAAGGTCTTAGCGCCATCTGTAGTGTTAGAGATGAGTTTCAGATTCCTATTATGTTTGGGATTTCCACGTACTTAGTTTGTAGACATGGATATTTTAACAAAACCTGTAATATGGTGTGGTTATCCAACCGGAAGGTGGTGAAGTCATGAACTAGCTACCTGTCTTTTTCTACCAGTGTGGGACTGAAGTGGTGAAAGGTATTGCTACCAGACATAGGAGCAGGAGAGCTTACAGTTAGCAGGGATTTAAAGTAACTAATTGTAGACTTATGGTTTTAACCAAAAGAGATTGTACTGTGAGTGCTCTCCCAAAGACTTTCTTCTGCTCACTAAGGTTGTCTCTGCCTTACTTGGTTTCATCTGTTCATTTATTAATTCATTCCATCAAGGCACTGGTAGCTGTGTGGGTTGTAGAACCTGTGTTGACGCATACATGGAACTGTCACTGTGTCATCACTTGCACTTGAACCTTCAATGTCTAACAGATTCACTCAGTTTAACTTAAATTGCCTGGTCAGAAAGCAGGATCAATGTTAGTGTGCTCCCTCATCCGTCTTTTCATGTTCATGTTGCTTTTAATAGTCTGCCTATAATGTATCTGCTGACATCCACAGTGAACTCAGTACACCTACAGATCCTTTCTGTTCTTGCACTGGATTGTGTTGAGATGTTTCTAGAAAAGAGTCATGCATAAGGGATGGTGCTGTATGGCAGATGGACTACAAATGAACAACTGCACACCTGGGTACACACTGATCTTTCTTCTGAGGTCATCTCAAGATGGTGCTTGAATGAGGGATCATATTTGTAAACTGCACATATGAGACAAGTTTAACTTTTGTTGCAAAGGCTAAAATTGATCTTGATCATTTTAAGAGGCACTGTAACCAAAAAATTCCATTCTGACAGCCACTAGAGAGGTGATTAGGGCATGAAGACATACTCTTGGGAAACAGAGAAACTAACTTTGAAAGATAAGATGTGCTTCATGGACTTTTTGGCAGGCTGTGTGCCTGTGTCATCAGATCTATAAATATATGAAGGACTCTAGTGTAATCTGGCCAATTCTGTCAGCTGGATCTCAAACTTATGGGGTAGAAATAAGGATGTTGGTTTCCCCTTTCCCCCTTTATCTCTGCTTTACTCTCACTGCTGTGTTGCCTACAGTATGACTTGCTTCTCAGTAATAAATTTGACTGTGACACCAGTTGATGCAGGTTATTAGAGGGTTGCAATTTTGGAGGAGGTATACGCCTGGAACACCTTTTGAAAGTACTGTCCAAATGTACACTTGCAATATTTTGCCCTTTAATAGCTTTGACCACTCATTTGCACACAGACAAGCAAAAAGATTAACCTGGTATTATTATTTATTCCTTCAATTTTAGAAATAATTATATGAGAAGAAAGAAAAGTTTGGTAAAAAAATAAATAAGTTCTCTTTTGGAATAACCTAAATAGGAGGTGCTACATTATTATTATTGTAATTCAGTATTTTTATCCACCAGGACACAACAGAAAAAATATCTCTTATGGACAAAGAACACTCTGCACTCAATATATTTAGTAAATATTTTTCTGAAGTGGATAATCTGACCTTTGTTCAAGTAAAGCTAATACAAACCCTATGTGACTAGAGCCTAATATGCATACTTTAAATTTGTCCCTACAGAAAGTAAATGTGTTGGGGACCATTTTATAGTATTAGCATTTCAACTTATTTTTTAAAAAAAACCAGTCTGTGATGCCGTGGAAAGCCTCTGCTGGAGCAGGCTTCTGGCAGGACCTGTGGACCCATGGACAGAGTAGCCCGAACTCAATCAGGTTTGCTGCCAGGACTTCTGACCCCATGGGGGACCCACGCTGGAGCAGTCTGGTCCTAAAGGACTGAACCCCATGGAAGGGACACATGCTGGGACAGTTCCTGAAGAAGTGCAGCCCACGGGAAGGACTCACATTGGAGAAGTTCAAGGAAGACTATCCTGTGGGAGGGACACGACACTCGAGTAGGGGAAGGACTTCTTCCCTGAGGAAAAAGCAGTGGCAAACACAAGAGGTGATGAACTGACTGTAACTTCCATTTCCTGTCCCCTTGCACTGCTGGACAGGAGGAGGTAGAGAATTGGAAATAAAATTGAGCCTGGGAAGAAGGGAAGGGTGGGCAGAAAGTGCTCTAAGATTTGGGACTTATTTCTCATTATCCTACTCTGATTTGATTGGTAATAAATTAATTTCTCCTAGTTGAGTCTGTTTTGTGTGTAATGGTAGTAGGTGAGTGATGTCTCACTGACACACACATGGGTCCCTATCTTGACCCATGAGCCTTTTATTATATTTTCTCTCCCCTGACCAGTAAGGAAGGAAGACATAGAATGGCCTTGGTGGCCACCTGGTGTCCAGTAATGGTCAACCTATCACAGCCACCCTGTGAGCCAATTTCTGTGTTAGATTGTACTCACAGCTCTTAATGTCAAATGACGAAGAGCATCTGGAGAGTCAAACAGGTAGTGCTGCAGGCCTGATGTCTCCTTGATGTGTTTCAGTGGTTTTGTGTTGGATTATTTCTGTCTGGGTGCAGTGTAGTGAAACACCTTTAACAGTTGGAGTGCATTAGGTATGCTGCAGGAACTGTTTAATAGGTTTACTTTCATCTCAAAGAAGTGTAATTGGTTTGAATGTTAGGACAACCTCATTATGTAAATAAAGGCACTAACTATAGGGAATTAATTTCAAAAAGATAACTATGGATTTGAACCAAAAAGCTAATGCTCATACACCCTAGGACTGCTTAATCTACATTCCAGAAGGAATTCTCAATGTAATACTCTTTTCTAACAACAATCTCTAGCAGCTGAAGCACATTGACTTAAACTCTCAAATTAAAGCAAAATAGCCCAAGGTAAAGAGAAAGCATGGGAAACACTGAGTCTAAACAATTTTGAGAAGTTATAAGTAACTGGAAAAAAGGACTTAAAATGGAGAGGATTAGACAAACCTCTCTTGTTTCGATAGCAGTGCTACATATCATGATGTCTGGTTTAATATTAAAAATGTTTGTGTGTGTCTGGTACAATGGTTGGGTTGCTTTATCTTTATACTCCTATTAAATGTAAGGAATTTTCTAAAATACTGTTTTAGATTGTCAAGTCAGTGATTTCCTGTTTCTCCTAGCCTGACACAATGTCCACAGTCACTCAAGAGCAGGCTTTCTGGCAGACATGTTTTTGCTGTGCTATTACATGAGGAACCCCACTTCATTTTCAACACTTTCAGCTGTGCCGATAAAGTGATGTCCTAAGAATGGCTAATTCTTGACAATTATAATTTTGGTGCCTTGACAATTATGATTTTAGTGTCTTTTCTACTGCCACAAATAAATTTTTCAGAAAGTTGTTGCTTGGATGCCTGTTTCCTTATCTGAAGCACTGCAAGCATGTTTCCTTTCCCATTAGTACATTGTCTTTATATGTTTATTTTTTGAAAATGCACACTACATCAGTTGTTGTTATGCTTCATATTTATTAGAGAAATCAAATTTGACTTTTAATGAAAATCCTTTTGTGGCTGTTACTAGAATTATTAATTTTATTTTTTTAGAGGAAATTTATATGTCAAATCTGACCTTCCTGGTCCCTTCACCTAATTTACCACTTACCATGAAACTTTCACTCAGGTCAAAACAAGCAGGTTCTGATTTATATCTGACAGGGATCTGGCCCACTTCCAGCATCTTTACAAGGATGTGTAGGACACAAAAAAATTTTCACCTTGTACCACAGCAAAGCACTGATATTCCACAGGAGTGCCAAGCTGATCCCAGCAACTTGCTTTATGCTTTCTCAAACTATTTATTCATTACCTTTCTTCAGACCTGCTGCAGTGGAGAACAAAAGGTGGATGTTGCTGTGTTTTACCCAGCCACAAAGGTCTTCCCCCTCTCATTGTTCCCATGCTTCTCTGTGCTCTGCTGTTCAAACCAGGTGTGTTATGCATAATACACAAGGCAATGTAAGTGTCTAGCTTGATTTTGTAAGAGAAAGGGGTTTCCTTTTTGTATTGACTTTGAACTAGGCAAACTGCAGTGTTCAGAAACTAGCAAAAAGGAGAATCCTTTGCAGTGATATGTTTTAAAAAGAGGTCATCCACAGCATGGCAGCACTCTTTGCCTCTTACATATGGAAGTGGTAGTTCTAATTTGCTTTAAGAGCATGATGGCTCCACCTGCCCAAATGCAGCAGCACTAATGCCTTTCTGTAGATCTTTCCAACCTTGGAAAGGATATGCAGGGTTTTTTTTGATCTATTTATTTTACGATTTATGTTTCCAGGCAGCATGTGTTACCAAACCCAGATATATCTAGAATTTTTGAGATGTATTTATATGATTGTATTTATCTGCCAGCTCTAGTAGTACCTATAGGTCTTAAGAAAATATCATTTTACAGAAAGTATAGCCCAGACTCCAGTCTGGGCAGTTTCCCATATGAGTCATATGAAAGATACGCTTCAGAAACAGAAAGCACCTTATAGGGAACAGGTCTCAGAAAGACTAGAAAAGGATCTGAGTCATCTTTTTTATATTAATTTGCAAGATCAAGTTGTCAGTGCTTGTTTTGGTGGTTTTTGACTGCTTCTCTTGCAGTGTGTCATTTTCTTTGGCACTTTTGTAGTGAAAGGAAGGTATATATAAGTGATTTTAAAATATAACTTGAATATAGTAAAATACATTTTTAAAAATATTTCTGGTTTGTGCTAAGAAAAAAGTATACTTTTAGTTAGTATACTTTTGTTACTCTGACAGGAGTAAGAATGTGTTAATATAATGGCCAGTCTTCACGAACGAAGATTTTGGGAAAGGTCTTTTACCTTTCCAGCCTGCTCAATGTTTGTTTTTTTTTTAAGGTGAGACACAGCCTGCGCTGAACTGAGCCCACCCTTTAATCCTAAGGTTCATCTGCTGGGGCCAAGCAAGCTTGGACAATGGCAGTGAGGTCCTCAGGACGTAGGTTTGTTTAGAGTGACCTTCTCATAGATGGATGGCCTCACAGGGCTAACGAGCTCCATCTGCCCGGGGGGACTGGGATTCGAACCTGGGTCGCAGCGGTGAGAGTCCCGCATGCTAACCACTAGGCAAGAATGTGTTGCATTCAAGTTTAAAAGCTGTCTTTTGTGAACTCCCACTCAGTTGCTACTGGGGACAGCTAAATTTCCCCCATCAATATAAAATTTTCCTAGATGCCTAATGCAGTGCCACTGGGCATACTCAGGTCCTGGATCCTGCTGAACCCTGACAGGGATTCAGAGAACAGATATTCTGCCTACCTTTTCTGGAGTGCTTGATGATAGAGTTCTCCATGGCCAGCCTCAGGTCTGCGTAAAATCTGCTAAAATTACAAGGAGGAGCAATTGAAGGAGCAATTGAAGAGGCCCTGGAGATATGTAGTGGGTTGACCCTGGCCAGATACCAGGTACCCACTAAAGCTGCTCCCTGACTCTCCCCTCTGCAACTGGACAGAGGAGAGGGAAAAAAAGCAGCAAAGAATTCATGAGTATAGATAAGAGCTGGGAGAGGTCAGTGACTGATTACCTTCATGGGCAAAACAAGACTCAAAGTGGGGATAATACTTATATTTATTACCAACAGGATAAGAGCCAAAGAGTGAGAAACAAAACAGTCTTAAAAACACCTTCCCCCCACCCCTCCTTCCCTCCATGTTCTCCCTCCTCCCCCTATCAGTGCAGGGGGATGGGGAATGGGGGTTGTGGTCAGTTGTTGTTTCTGCTGCTGCTCAGGGAGAGGAGTCCTTGCCCTGCTCCCGTGGGGTCCCTCCCACAGGAGACAGTCCTTGATGGACCTCTCCGGTGTGAGTCCATCCCTCAGGCAGCAGCTCTTCCCAAACTGCTGTCCCGTGGGTCACTCCTCCATGGGGTGCAGTGCTTCATGAATGAGCTGTACTGATGTGGGTCCCCACAGGTGCCACAAGTCCTACCTGGGAAAAACCTGCTCCAGCATGGGCTTCCCTCTCCATGGGCCACAGGTCTTTGGCAGGACCCTGCTCCATCCTGGGCCTCTCATGTGGTCACAGCTTCTTTCATGCATCCACCTGCTCCAGCCTGGGCTCCTCCATGGGCTGCAGGTGGGTCTCTGCACCCCAATGGTCCTCCATGGGCTGCAAGGGCACAGCTGCTCCACCATGGTCTTCACTAGGGGCTGCAGGGCCTCAGCTCCGGCACCTGGAGCACCTCCTGCCCCTCCTTCTGCACTGACCTTGGTGTCTACATTGTTATTCCCATGTTCTCACTCCACTCTTCTCTGGCTGCAATTTTTTCTGCACAACAATCTTTCAATCTTAAATATGTTATCCCAGAGGCGTTACTATTACTTCTAATTGGCTTGGCCTTGGCCGAGCTAGCATTGGCTCTGTGGAACAGGGGAAGCTTCTAACAACTTCTAACAGAAGCCACCCTTTAGCCCCCTCGCTACCAAAACCCAGCCACAGAAACCCACTACAAGATAGAAGAGGTCTAAATAGAGCTTGTTATGAATTGGGGCAATTGCAGATTTTTCCTTGTAATTTACACCACGTGCATTACTGTGAAGCTCAGAAGCATGCCAAGTCTAACTTACGACTTTGACATATTTTCCAATTTAAGCTGTTAAAACATTGTTACTTTTTTTGACATATTTTCCAATTTAAGCTGTTAAAACTTTGCTACTTTTTGCTGTATGTGAGTCCAAAATTTCTCTAGTGAAAATACTATCTGCTCATAAGCAGTTTTAAATGCTGATGCTCCTGATGTCTCTGGTGATTGTTGTGATTATAGTGCTGTTCCCTCCCGCCTTATGCAAGTGCAATACAAGAAGCCAATTCCATCTCGATGGGAATTGATTCATATGCAACCTAATTTTATTTATTGTTCTCACTTTTCTATGTTAGTACATCAATATTTAAATATTTTTAGTTCCTTGTTTATTTATTAGACAGTGACAGAACACAATAAAATGCTCCATCAAAAAAAGGAAAGAATGATTATTAGCCTGTAATTATGCTTCTAAATTCTCAAGGGAACAAAAAAAATCTAAGAAAATTGTTATTTGTTATTACAAAAGTTGTTAAAACCTAACTTAATTAGTTTGCCTTCAGAATTTCTTGCTGTTTGTTGTCTGGTATGTTTCATCAGCTTTTTATAAGTTAGAGCCAACTCTCACTGCAAGCAAGTATTAAAGGAGTTTTAACAGTTTGGATAATTTTCAGAAGAAAATTAATTAAAGAAACCATTTTCCTGGTGGCTATCAATCTCATGGTTCTCCAAGCCCAAGCTATACTTTCCTTCTCCTTTCCAGCATACTAATGTGATACCAGTTTACAGGAGAGTAATTGCATTTTCATGCCCATGGCTTTCCCTGCATTCCATTTTAGAAAGCTGAACCGGTATTTTTATTGATAAGGCAATAAGTTAGAAGCATCTCAAAAAATTCCCCTGTTGACCTTTTATTTTCCCTCCTTCTCCTAAACTGTCGAACTAGAGAGCCACTAGAAGTGTATTTTCTAACAAATTAAGTGGGGTGACATCGTTAGGCCTTTGAGTTTAGTAGCCCTGAGTTTTAATTAAATGTCAAACAAATACCATTGAATTCTGACAACAAAAAACAGAGTGTTATTTGCAGAAAACCTTGGCATGTCATCATTTTAGCTTGCTTGCTTTTCAAAAACAGAACTGTTACTGTTTTGTGCACCCTGAAGCATCCTGGGTAACATAAGGTAAGTTAGAAGCTTTCTACCCTGGTATTATTTAGTTAAAACTGATCTTTTTTTTTTATTTGTGATATTTACCATCATGACTATTTGCTGTTGTATAATCGATCTCCTTTCAGGGAGATTTTTATTACAGTTTCCATACTGCATGACATAGAGAATCTCCCAAATAAATGAATAGAAATGATTCCCATCTTACCATGCTTTGAGCACTGTGTTAAACAGTTGACACCACCTGACTGTTTAGATCTTCACTTTTACTTTCTTTGTGTAAACTCAGGTAATGATTTTTTTTTCTTGTGTGGAATAATACTATGTTGCTTTTGGCATCATCCAAGGACACCATCCTTTACCTATCTGGCTCAACAGTGTTGCATTAGAATGACCTAATGGAAACCATATAAGCTTAGTAGAGCTTAAAAATTGCTTAGGATCAGTTATGTCTCACTTGATCAATTGTGCTAATTTCTGAAGGCCAGTTAATGGATATATTTGATTCCTGTATTTCACTGCTTGGCTAATCGGTACAAAATGAGGTGCAGAGAGGGCAATTTTTGGCAGTAATTATTGAAAGTATGCTTCAGCTTTCAGTTGCTCTGGTGTAGTGATATTAATTTTAGTGCATTTACTTCCAAATCATTCCAGTCTAATAAAGATTTATTTAATATTCTAATGATATCTGAATTTTAAGTATCCCATCTTATCTGTACATCTCTAAGGACATTAAAAGAGATGAGTTTCCTCATTCCCTAAATATTGGTTTAAAATTCTAGTTCTCCAAGGCCTTTACTATTAGAAGGTTAGCTGGGATCCTCCTCTCCCCCAACAGAGAAAGGTACCATATCTGTCCATCTCAGCTCTGTACTTAACTCTGAGAAAACCATGACAATGTTGAAGACTAAAAGATTGACTGCAGCATGTAAATAAAGAAACTAAGTCCCAAATAATAAATTGTTCAAAGGGAGAAAAAAGAAATATATGGGTGGTGGGGAACACGACAGAGTTGTACCTTCAGGGACTGGCAAAGACATTAATCATTTTAGCTTTTTGGGTTGAGTTTCTGCTTCCTTAGGAATGTCTTACATTACTGTGACAAGGATCTCTGAACTTTTTGAATTCCAATAGTCTAGTTCAATCACATTCCTTGGAGACATAGGGATCTTATCATCATATTTTTTTTTCTCATCTTGTTATATCAGCAGGTGGCTGGGCAGCGGAGGAAGGTCATACGTTCGTATCACAGGCTTCCCTATTTTCTCACTTTCTTCTTGATGGTACTGCTCCTTTCACTGTAGACACTATAGAGACCATGTAGGCTGGCTGGCTGGTCCACTTTTCTGTCCTTCATGCAGTAATTTCCTTAGTTTTGTCTGGGTTTTGCTTTTTTCTCTCTCTCTTTTTTTTTTCCATCTCCCTTTTGCTGTCTGGAAGTGTTCTAAAAAGAGGGTTGGATGTTTTTGGCTTGTTTCCTTTTGGGATGGTTCATAGAGGTTGTAGTTTGAAGGATCTGCAAAAGAATATCATAACTTTGTTTCTACAGATGGGGTAGAGGAGTCAAAGGAAACCTAAGATTCAGATGTATACTACAGAAAAACTTCCCCAAGGCTACTTTTGGCAACAACCATTCTCTGATATTAGTGTTGTACAGAACTAGAAGATCGTACCTTTAGAATTCGTATTCTGGCCTATATGTGCAACCAGGTGGCTCTGCAGTCCAATATATGTGCTACAGGATAGGAAGGGAAGCGTCCTCCCCTCTTGTTTTAATTTCTGTGAACATGGTGTATTTCAGGACTGAAAAGCTGTATCTGAGCTAGCTTTAAACAAGCACAACCTAATTAACTCTGCAAAGAAGGGCTAATAAGCTGAATAAATGTGTGCATTACATGCCTTGCTCTGGGGCACAAAACAAGTGCCCTTAATATCAAATTATTATTAAAGAAACCAACACCCTACTAAAACTTTACTCTGTCAGGCTTGAAGTCCTGTTTCATTATTTTGGGCGCTTTGAAGTGGAAAATGACCAAAAAAGTAATTGTTTCAGAGGCCCAGAGGAGAAGTGGAGAAAACTTTTTGCAGTTGCTCTACTTCAGAGCCCATGAGACCTGGGGAGTGGGACGTGAGCCAGCTCACACCAGCTGGCCTACAGCCAGCTTTCTGCTGCTGCTGCTCCTATTCAAACAGTGTGAACAGACATGGACTGCTTCTCCTCTGCATGCATTAATCCCAGAGGAACACAGAGTACTGATTAGCTATGAATTTACTAACTTTGATTTGGAAAACATTCACTATCATATTTATAAATATGTGTGTGTATTTGCCTATACAGGATTTAGAGAGATGCTTAGGTGACTGTGCAGAGCACTTTCCCCAGTGGCTGCTCTTTCCTATAATAGGTGGAATAAGCTTAAAAGGTAACTCACATTTTCAACAACCTTTTCAAAGACTTGGCGTCTTTTTGATTCCCATTATAATTCACTTAACCACAGAAGGGCTGAATTGGAAAACTCATAACAAAACATATTGACATTTCAAGCCTTTTTTACCCATGTTATTTACAGTTTTTTGCCTTGCTGAGTTTTATTGAAACTCTTATTTTGCTCTTTTGTTGAGCATCTGAAAACGACTGGATTGAAAAATACACTATCTGTGCTGCCTGTAATTAGCTTTTAAATTATTCCAATTCCAAATGAAATGTTTCTTATATATGGGAAATAAATTTATTAAAAATTTAATAGAAGATATGTAAGTACCTTTCCTTTTGAAAAATCAGAGTTATGACACAAAAGCTTTGAAATACAATTTTCTCTTTAAAAATGAAACCTAAACTTTATATAATGAGTTACTACAACTTGCTCATTGGACGCATTTTTTTACAACTGATACAATTAAAAGTCACAAACATTAAAAAAAATTCTTCTGATTTTGGCCTTACAATGTCTCTGAAATGTCGGCACTGTCAGTGATAAACACGGAGGATTAATAGAAGCTTTTTCTTTTGGAAAAGCAGCATTAATTAACTCTGAGAGTAATGAAAGTATGATGATAAAATTTTTGACTAAATAGAAGGAGGCAAATAATTCTATGTTTTATGTTATTATGTTCTAATTTCTAATATCCTAATATTAGTCCTGAGAAAAGTCAAAATAATACATGGCATTAAAAAAAATAAATCCCAAAACTACTGATGTAACTGCAGCTTAAATAATTTCCAATAATTTAAGGACATTTGCTATAGAAGCCAAATTTCAGCCAAATCATGTGACTGAAATTGTAAACAGTTTTCTTGTAGGACCATATTTTTCTTTCATGTCCATGTTTACTCTTTACTGTCCCAAGCTGTTACCTGCAAAAGGTCAAGGGAATAGAGATAAATGATAAGCAACTTTGTTTTCTGAGAAATTTGTAGCATTTGTAGTGCCGGGAATCATAAATTGCACTGAAGTAAACAACTAACACTTGTCCAGACTGATGCTAGTACAAACATGGAAACTGTGCTACTTTATAAAAAAGTCTACTTTGAAAATGGTATTGAAAAGCCATTAGATGTAAGAAAGGATCCAGCTGACTAATGGTACTTGGGTTGTGATCCATTGTTCCTTAGATTTGACTGGGAAAGGGTACTCAGTGATGTGACCATTGAGCTGGATGCAAGATCAGTGACTTCTTAGGAGTTTGGTCCTTAAGCAGGGTCCTGGGTCTGAGTGCTGAGCAGAGTTTGGATCCTGACTTAGAATACTAGGGCTGAAGATACTCTCTAGCAATAATTCATTATTGATGTTAGAGTAACACTTGCGACATTGCAAACTTAATATTGGGCCCAATCCAGCTTACCAGTGTGCATGTGTCTAAGAAAAGAAATTGATACATGCTCATGACAGGTTTTAAAAAAGTCCCTTGCACCTGGAACTACAAATGAAAGGTAAGATACCCACAGGAATATTGCATTTGTGTTTGAGTGGTAGTTCACTGAAGCCGTAAGTGAAAGACTGTCATCTAACAAGTAATTTTAAGTCTTGCCTTTGGCTTTTGAGGGCCTGTAACTTCATTGCAGACTACTTTCAGAGTTATGATGATAAATATAGATTTTTTTACAGATGAAGCCTTGAGAAAGCTTTTGGAGATTTTCTTTCTTTTTCTTCGAGGGTTAGTCTTCAGGGTTTGTTTAGCTGATGAAAAATGTTGATAATAAAACAGAAGGTTTTACTGGTGGAAATATTTCATGACCCATCAGCAGCTGGTAGTCCACAAGGCTTTCTGAAAGCTAGTCTCAAAAAAGTCAAAACTGCCCAAGTAATAGCTCTCTTTAAGGGAGTTTTTTCCTTTGTGTTAAATATTAATTTTCCCTTCTGTAACTGTCACAAAGCACTTAATATTTTGTGAGTTTGCTTTTTTAAACATATGAAGAACTTTCAGCATACTTTTTTTGTTGCATCTCACTATGTTTTGTAATCACTTTCTTTAACAATAGAAAAATAAAGTCCCCAAATGACTAGTAAGCAACAAGCCACTGTATGAATTAAAAAGAACTATATTAAAAAGAATTATTGTGATAGTTAATAATTGACCAAGGCTTTTTAAAGAGCATCTATGTATTTTGTCACTGGCAGCCATTTTCACTGCAACACATGGATTGTATAATTTCTTAGCTGAGATAATTTGCCAGATTTTTTATTTATTACTATATTTTATAGATAGGATGGTGTCCTGGCTAAGCCACTAGTTTGGCATGAAGAAGGTTGAAGTTCAATCCTAAATTTGCCACATACAGTATGACTTGGTGTTATCACCTGCCACAGAAAGTGAAGGTAACCCAGATTTTTCTTAATAGATCCCCTGGGGCAGATTAGAGACATACAAACAAACAAACAAGTAAATACATAGGGTTTATTTCCGATGTCAGCATGGTTGAGCCATCAGAAGGGATGCACACCCTCAGGCCTACATGTGAATGGGAATGTCCAGTGTCAATGTGACCTTCCCCGGAGGGCAGGAGGGGGAATTTTACAACTGAGCCACTTGTGAAAGGGAGGACTTGGCACAAGACAAAACACTATCCCACCTCCACAGCATCTATTTCTTATTGGCCTTCTCCCTTTTCCAGCCCAAAACCACACACCTGTGGTGTGTGCTCACCCCCTTTGTCTTATGCAGATCAGAGGTTTTGCCACCCCACACTCAAAAACTCACCTCCTCTCTCTTGGGGGGTGCAAACCTGACCCCATCAAAGCACCTTGGTGCCTCTGCAAATGCCTGATAACTTTGAACTATTAAACATTAACATTCCAGTCTCTCACACCTGGGCAGATCACTTAATTTTGATGGTCGTTAGTTTTCTTACTTCTGAGTGTTCTCAAAGCACAAGTTTATTTCTGCTGTGTGAATGAACTTCCAGAGCAGAAAAGAATTCTCAACAAAAAATGGTTTAGGGTACAAGTGTGTAAATTCTGCCTCCACTAGCTTTAATGGTGTCACAGGTTCTTATGTACTCTACACTAATATCCAAAAGGCAGATGTGGTTTAATTTATACACACTGGTGCTGAAAGAAGAAAATAATTTTAGTCTAAAATTGTTAATTCAAACTTCAGGACTTCTTAGGAAAGGAAAAAAAGAAAAAATAATTGTATCAGTCTTCAGTCTTCCAGTGTTTTCAGAAACATTTTTAGTATTCATTTCCCTATTTGAATAAAAAAGAAATAAGAAAGTTTTGGAGAAGGGAAATAAGAATAATCAGAGAGGCTAAATGATTTCTGTTTGAGGATTAATTAAATAAACCAGTATGCCTCAGGCTCAGAAAGAAAGTATTGAGGAGATATGAAGGCTTATAAAGTCTGGAGCAATTGGGAATGATTGTTCTCTGTCTCTTTCAAGACAACCCCCTATTATTATCAGTTGAAACTAGGAGCTGGTATGGTTAAAAAAAAAAAGGTAAAAACAAGATAAAAAAAGAATAAAATAGTATGCAGTTCCTGCTACATGAAGAGGTAATTATTTGCCAGCAGTGGCTGTGGATGCTATAATACGACATACATCTAAAAGTGATTGGGCAGATTTGAGGAAGAAAAAGCTATTAAGGTCTGCTAAGGACAAGGATGTCAGCTCTACTTTGAGAAATTCTTGTGCTACAGATTTTTAGGATTGAAAAACATTCTGAAAAATAACCACATAGTGCCGAGTGTATTGCCTCTGTGTCTACTACTGGTCAACTTCTTCCTTTAGGGACATTTGTTCAGCTTTTCAGTTTTTTTTAATCATGTTTTATTTCCATGTTGAAGCATGGAGGCAAGAAATACAAATTACATCTGTATATGTGGGAGGAAAAAAAAGGACTAAAAGTACTTCTCCTAGGCTTCATTTCATATCTGGCAAAATACATATATGTATTCCATAATAACCTTAAAAGCTGACCACAGCCATCTGGGACTCACCCTCTTCTAACAGGTATAGGATCACTTTCTGTGTGTAAATTTGGCTTTCTTTCAGAGCATATATTAAAAGAGCGATACTGTTGTTCAGTATAAATGCAGATAGAATATATGTTGATACTTAACAAGAGATACTTTCACAATTGACTTGGTACTTGCTTTATGGCACATCAAATTTAAAGGGATATTCAATTTAGCATCAGTCAGTCACAGTGGAAATGTTAACCATTATATTAATGCAGTAATATATTACTAATGCTTTAACAATATATTATTACAAGGAAAGCGTGAAGTGGCCTTTCACAAAATCTGTCATGCCAGATGCAGTGATATTTTAGCAAATTAAAATAAACACTTTATTTTTTTTAATGTAAGGAGTAAGGAGTGAGTTTAAGCTGCCAAAGGTCTGGTAGGTTTCACAAATATCTTTTGATCTGTGTTGCTATTTCACCAGCAGGATGAATTGGGGAACAAAAAAAAAAAATCATTCAACGATGGAGTTAAGGCAACCAAAATGCCAGAAAATGAAAAGAAGGCTAATGCTAGCTGAGATCAATCAGGCTGCAGGTGATCCTCAGTGCAGCTGACACAGCCTTGTGTTTGATGGGCAAAATGATTATTGTGGAGTGGCCTTTCTGGCTGTGAGGGTTTGGTTTCCTTCATCAAGCGCTCCTTCAAAAAGGGAAGGACCTTCTGTGCTAGGAAGTGTAATTTATCAGTATCACAATAATGATGGTTTTTCTACCTGCAGGACAGTATTAGGCAGGAAATGTAGAAATCTATGCTGCTCTTTCCTTATTATCTCTGTTAAAAAAGAAACAGTATAATCTTTCTACCTATAAAATCTATCCAATAATTTCAATCAGCTTGCGATAGAAAGGCTTGAAAAAAAAAAAGTAAAAAGTAGTGATAATGTAGTCTTAGGTAAAATATGCTGTATTTCTAGATCGTCAAGTAAATAGAATATAAATGAATCAGTAACAAACATAGAAACCCAAATGTTACATTTTAAAGAGGGTGGGGTCACTCTGCTGCTGAAATGTCTCACGACTATTTCCTAAAGAGCAATCAGTTGAATTTTGTTACTTCTGTTATAGGCTCTCTCTCCCATTCTAGTTGAGAGACATGGAGCTGGGAGAGGTATATATGGAACTCTTTCCATGGCTTGAAGGGAAATGTTATAACAGGAAAGATCTGGGCTTGTCAGAAGATAATCTGAAATATTTATCCAAAAATTAATAATTTTAGTCTTTTTATGTTTAGAAAATTTTACTTCTCAGAGAGGGTAGAAATGCTGTATTCTGTCCGTACTCCCTGACCTAGCGTCTCCCCTTTGACTCCTCCCTTTTCTGCGTAGACTCCAGTTTCAGGCAATATTCAATCACATCTGTCTTCTTTTTCTTTTCTTTAAAGACATGCCCATTTGTTTCAAATTCTTTTTGCTTCCACTTTTTTTTTTGTGTCTTGAAGAATTAGCAGTAGAAATGTTTGATTCCAAAAATGAATTTTATATTCCTTTATGAAGTTGGTGAAGCAATGTTCTTCAATGTCCTATTTCTCAAAAAAACTTGTCCCTCTGCATGTGATAGATAGCATAACTTTCCCTATGATGTTAGGATTTGTTAGATGTTTTCCACATGAAGGGAACACTCCTAGTTAAGAATGAACACCAAGAGTTTGAGTTTAGCCTGGGAAAATTGTGAAAACTAGCATAGTGAACAGAGCAGTGTGATGACCTGTTCTAATAGGCAGATAGCAATAAAAGAGCAGGTATTATGAAGTAATGAAATATCGTCCTTATAAAAGTGCTTGTACCAAGGTAAACAGGGATGCAATAGTCTCCAGCATCTCATAGTATTCCATCTGTGTACTCAAGGCCATCATCTTAGAAACATGTTTCTTTGAAGTTGAGTTCTTGTCTGGGCTTGCATCCTATACACTCTACTAGTGATTCTTTGGCATACATTTGCTGTCATCTTGCACTGTATTAATGCTTTATGCTATGTTGTCCCATGCACACTGACTATTTGCATTGACAAGTAACTGTTGAACAAGAACGGTGTTTTTTTTGTCTTTTGATGTGGCATCAGTACCACACAAGGAACAGAACTTCCTGGTATCATTATCTAGGACCACCCTTTTTACAAAGCAGCTTACTTTTCCCTGTTAATGCCTTTGACTCTCAGATTTGCTGTTTTATCAGTCCTTCATAGAAAACTACTTTTTTTTCCAATTTCACACTTGCATATTTATCTTTAATTTTTAACTTTTTTCATGGTAATGGATATTTTGCCTGCTTGCACATCCCAAAATTTCAAGGAACTTTCATATTATATAAATGCTGTTGCATTTTATACAGGGATGATAAGAAAGGTCTGGTATTTGCAGATTTAAATATCTACCAAGGTGTGCAAAACACAAGGGTTCCATATTAAACTTTCTAGATAGCTGATATAACCATCAAAGGTTTTGATGGGAATTTGCCTGCGGTCAGTGCCATACATGCGTTTTGGCACCTGACCCAGTATAGGCATGTAATGATGTTTTTCAGCCAAGTGCATCCTGTATTGTCTGCTGGAGGTTTTCAATTTGAGAGTGCAATTGATGCTGTGCAATACAAAGCTATCTCAGCATTCTGGTTGCTTTCCAGTATATGGTAGCATTTCAATGTTAACATAAAAAGAGAAAAAGAAAACAAAACAAAAATGTTCTCATCAGCTTTGCTGAACTGCAGCATTATGCTTGCATTTTTTCCCAAGTAATGAACTTGAATTTTTGCTGGGCAAGGAAATTCAATAACTTACTATCATTCCATGATTATCAAAATGAGATAACACTCAGAAAATACGAAAACTTTTATAATTTCCTACATAATAAATCACTCTTGCCCTATAGCACTGCACTGTGCTGCATAGCATTCCCTTCATCTTTGTGGTGATAAGCTGCTTGATAGAAGAGAAATCCATAAAGTGGTGAGAAAAGCACCTGGAGCATCCCGTATGCCTTGCTATTTATTCCTAGCATAAAAATTGTTTGCAGCCTAGGGCTTTGGCACCCAGATGTGTTACAGCTGCTAATCCTAAGCAAGTTCTTAGGAAAACCAATCAACCAATAAGTTCCTTTAGTGGATTTAGTTCACAGCTTTATGTTGGAGGCCATCTGCTAGAAAGCTGGAGAGGTTGGGATGGGACTTAAAAGTTTCAGGAACTCATAGACAGAGGTGTCAAGGATTAAGTCAGATAGCAGTGTGATTTCTCATTAAGTCCATTATTAAGACTGGTAGAGACTGGAGGATGACCGTGGGTTCTCTTGCTCATAATATGAATATTAATCATTACTGCAGGGACAAACTGGAAAAGAGAAAATCCTTTCAGTGCTCTACTTGTTATTCTTCTGGCTGAGGTGGTTCTTCAGCCCACGAGATCGGAAATGTAGAATTTTCAGGCTTTTTCTGAACAATTAGTCAAAAGAACTCAGCTGCCAAAAATTCCATTCACCCCCTGCTTCCCCCACCACAGAATAACAAAATCTGGGTTATATGAACCTGTGTAGGTAAGAAGTCATTCTATGTAATACTCTTGAATGGGATTTTGATTCTTTGCTGAGAATGGCCTGTTTTCTGCCCAGGAAAGTTCTGACTGAAAGAATGTGCAACAAACAAATGAACTCAGGGCACACAAGAACAGATATTTTGTACACCCGGGGTTTATTTTAAAGCTGAAAAAGTAACGTAGTGTAAAAAGTCTTTATCCTTTCCAGTCCCCATCTTTCTCATTCATAGCAAAACAACTGGTATTAAGCTGGAATGTACCTAGTCAGAAAAAAGCAGATAAGAACTTAGATGTCAATATTACCTTCCTATGAGGTGGCATAAAAACAAGCGCCTGTGAGCCATGCAGAGCAAGCAAAATCACAAGGCTGTTACAGTGTACAGTAGTGAAGAAAAATTACCTAGTTGCCTCTTGGACTAGTTTATTTATAGGGACATAATATCTGTTATCTATGCCTCTTATCCTTCATGCAAAAGAAACCAAAACATAAATCAGCAACGGGCTAAAGAAGATGACTTCATCAGTTTCTGCTTCAATTTGTATGACCTTTTTTCGCTGTATGGCATTTCTGAGTGAGGATTTTTACTGGGTCAGGAGTCCCACTGCAATCTGCTTTTATGAAGTTTTTTTAAGAAATAGACATGGAGTTCTTTTTCTACAAAATTTAACATCTGAAACAGAAACATCAGTAGTATTATTAATTGTGGGAAAACTTATAGAAGCTTCTAAATTTTAGGTGTATGACATAGTCTCAATTACCTTAAAGAGAGTAGTCCTAAAGACCTAATTAGGACTGCTCACATATTCCTATATTTAAGAATGAGCATTAGTCTCTACAGGATTAGGGCCTGCATTTGTTCCTATGTTCGGTTTGTTTAGTGTTTATTTGCACTAAGAAATAAACAAATGTTTTAGCCATCCATAAGTTTTTTGTCCCTTAACTGAGGTAGTTGTTGCTGTGTAGAGATGATAATTGTTAAAAGAAAAAGAAATAAAACAATCTATTTTAAGCATCATTACGAAAAGAAAAAGTCTGTAGTATTTTCTGAATATTAGAGGGGCTGAAAAATCTCTCTCAAACAAATTGTTTATGTAGGTGGATATTTGCCATAATGCTATACTTTTGCATATAGTGCTATACTTTTCTATATATGCACCTGTGTGTTGTCAGGCAACAGATGATTCAGATAGCATTGTGTTTTTTATTAACCCTCATCTGTGTATCTCAATTTCATCTTTTCAGCTCCCTTACAGTGTAATGCGGTGCTGTATGAAATTTGAAGAGCTTTGCTGCTAATTTTTTTTAATCCAAATTGTTGGCGTTACTAGACTACAGCTAGTGATGACAGCATTTGAATAATGTAAGTTGTTTAACCACATGATTAGTGTTCTTGCTATTTTTTCATCTATTTCTTTCCTCTTTTTCTTCTTTTTAGCCACTTTTCTTATGGATTAGTAATAATTAGATATTATAGGCAACAAAATACTGGATTAACTCACCTTGCATCTTTGGGAGATGTTTGAGGTAAATATACCTCAAATGGTGGAGAAGAACTTGGGGGTTCACATGAATGAAAAGCTGGACACGACTCAGCAATGTGTGCTCACAGCCCAGAAGGCCAACCACATACTGGGCTACATCAAAAGCAGTGTGGCCAGCAGGTCGAGGTAGGGGGTTCTCTCTGTCTACTTCGCCCCCATGAAACCCCACCTGGAGTGCTGCATCCAGCTCCAGGATCTTAAGCACAAGAAAGATCTGGACCTATTGGTGCAAGTCCAGAGGAGGCCATGAGGAAGATCAGAGGCCTCCTACAAGACAGACTGAGAGAGCCAGGGTTTTTCAGTCTGGGGAAGGGAAGACTCCGGGGAGGTCGCATTGTGCCCTTCCAGTACCTTTAGGGATCTTATAAAAAGGAGGGAGAGGGACTTTTTATACAGGCAGATAGTGATAGGACAAGGGGAATGATTTTAAACTGAAAGAGGGCAGGTTTGTATTAGTTGTTAGGAAGAAATTCTTAACTCACATGATGGTGAAGCACTGGAACAGGTTTTCCGGTAAAGTGGTGGATGCCACATTCTTGGAAATGTTCAAGACCAGGTTGTATTGGACCCTGACCAACCTGTTCTAGTGGGTGGCATCCCTGCCCACAGTGGGGAGATTAGAACTAGATAATCGTTATGGTCCCTTCCAACTCAAACCATTCTATGACTCTATGTCATTCACTGAGTTTCTATAGTTAACTCTTTTGTGTAGACTGAACTGCACATCTGAAAACTTGGAATTTTAAAATCTGACATTACGACTGAATGTTTCCCAAAGCTCTGGAAGCACTAACAGATTTCATTGTCCGTGTGCTGCAAAGGTTGTGAATAGGGGATGCAGGAGATTGAAAAATATGCCAGATTCAGGTGTGAAGTCAAGCAATTATTCTTGGAAAAAAATCAAAGTCTTTGAGACAAAAATATCATTTTCAAGAAGCATAACAATTGAACATAATAGCTCAGTAGTCATAGGCAAGAGATTTAAAACGTAAAAAAGAAATTGAGAATGGGAAATGTAGGAAATGGTCTTGCAGTAAGACAGAGTAGGTTTTGTGTGTTTGCATAATAAGCAACATGACTTCTCCAAAAAACAGAATAAAATGAAAAGAACAACACCACCCTCAGCCCCCAAATTAATAGGTGAAGCTGATATTACAAATTTGATTTGCTGGAAAGGCAGACATCGCAAACAGAAATATCTACCTTTCAACCTAATTGATGAGAAAATTATACTCTCCTGGTGTGATATTGAAATTCTATAATTTTGGAATATATCTTAATGAATAAACTGTTAATAAGCTAGAGAAAGCACAACCTCACATCCCCTTTCCTTGGAAAGGAATTAATAGAAAGAGATAAATGGACATATTTTAAAGGGGTAATCATACATAATGTTAATTTGGAGGTTACATTTATTTAAGAGGAATTTCTCACACAGTCTCATGTTATGAGCTTATAATGCAGCTTTTCTTTCTCGAGATTTAAAAAAAATATTAAAATAAGATGTATGATTTGTTGCTCACTTTCTGGATATAGGGTTTCTATAAAGGGTTTTGGTGATTGACATGTCAGCATGAGATGTATACTTTATGAGGTGTATACTTTATGTTGCTGTGAATTAGTGATTAGTGAGTGTTTTCTTCAGAGTGGCTGTGTTGGAAATATATAAACAGCCTACTCTTTCTGCAAGCTTCAGAAATCATAATTCCTGTAAGCTGATTGACATATTTTTAATCAGTTTTTAATCTGAAAAAAACATGTCAGATATTCAGATACACTCTCAAATTTTGAATTTTAGGGGAAGATAAAGTGCAGATGTTCTTAAACTATGTGTACAGATACTGAATATTTTAAATACTAAAGTAATTAAGTTTTTTTTTTCCAAGCTGGCTCTAGTTAAGGACGACACACCTCAGGCATCAGTAAATCCCACCTGAGGTCTTTCTCTTGCTTTATATCTGAATAATTTTGAATTACTTGAGTGACTTGTAAACACAAAGTAAAGAGGGATAAGGGTAAGATTTCTTTTTGTCATAACTAAACAGATATTTGAGTTTATTAGATTAGTACAGGCAAGTCATTCTGCTATCCGATAATTTTGTTTGTTTTTTTTTTTTTAAATATCTTTTTGCTTTGAAAGTGCTTTCCAGTACTTTACTGGAAGAGAACTGATAGTTCCTTGTCCACCTTGGCTTGCATCAAAAGATCTAGGTTCAACTCAATACCTGGAATCAGTCATACATTCTGGCTCACGTATGTACTGACCCATTGGAATGCAACTCTGAATTGGTGTTTAAGATGGGGCAGTTTGAATATAGACTATGGGCAGCATGGGAGTATGAAACTTGTGTTGGACTCTAGTCATTCGCAGAAGCTTTGTTATCTCAGCCGTACTCCAAATTCTTATGGAGTGTACTTATACAGTTTCTTGTACAGGTTTCTGCAACTTCTCAGAAAACTAAAGATTTTTCATTTCTAACAGGTTACTCTGACAATAAGTTAGGACGGAGGAGAGCTATCTAAGATATGCATGGCACTAATCAGCTCATTTGACCTAAAAATTACATACCTCACAGTCCTTTTTGGTGAGTCAATTCAGCAGCCAGATATCTAAAATCATGCAGGAGAAATACATGTCACTTCCATAGAGACTTTCTGAACACTCTTGAGAAGACATAACAGTAGATCCCTTCCTTTTACCGTTTTACTTCATCATTTTGTGAAAGAATTCATACTGTAAGAAAAATAAGAATTATTGGAGTTGACCAGGTTTTTAGGTTGAATTTGGACATCTAAAGTGCTTGTATTCTCCAAGGTTCTTGGTCCATGTTGCCCCCCAAAATAACTAGGGGTTTTGATATTGTAGGTGTCAAGGTCCGTGTATTCCTAGGAGCAAAATCTCATGGAATGACTGGCACACTGAATTCACCCTTGCCAGAGTGCAAATGCAACTGTAGTAAGCTGTTGCCAGCATAGCTCCTAAGATTTAGACACTACATATTATCTTGTTCTGAAGTAAGATATTTGATCTACCTCAAATCCTGAATTTCATTAAGTTTGGTATAACATCTTCATTAAGGTTTATGACCAAACAGGTGGCCATCTTTTTTACAGCTGTTTAATGAAATCCTAATAGTATTTATTTTTCATGTTAATTATTTAATTGATTTAAAGACGGAATTTTGTTTCAATTGTTGAAATTTCATCTCATTTTAACAGATGTGTTTTTCCTTCTCAGTCAAATGTTTAAATATAATTCAGATTGGATAATGTTTCCTTTATGTCTTGGTTTTACATGTTAGAATGTTTAGATTAAAAACTGATAAATGGGGTATATTATTTCAGTGAATGAGAAGAATAGAGTGAATATTTGCTGCTTATTTAAAATGCCTAATCAGACTTCTATAACTACCTTTGAGTTTCAAAACATAAGATTTCTGACATAATAAAAAGTTAGCTTTTGTGAATACTAAAAGGTGGTGTATGAATCTATTTAACTTCTTCCTGTGCTTCAAGTTTGTATTTATATTTAATATCGAATACGTGAATCCTTCTGAATGTAGTGTAAGGCTCCCCAACATTTGGGAATAGATCTGTGAATTTCCTTCTACCTGGTTGTCACCAAGTTTTCTTGTATTATTTCCTTTTGTACTGATCAAGGACAGTGGGAACATTTTATTTAGACAAAGTGTCTAGAAAGGAGTAAATTTCTGTCATGGGAAATTATTGCTCCCACCATAACATTCTCTATGATTGATCTTACATTGATATATTTCTGACTAATGCAGTTCCTTTTATAAATTATAAAACAATTTAAGTAAGCCTTTTGACCTTATGGAATTGTATCAAAGACTTTATTAGTATTATGTTTTAATGCCTGTCCATTAACAGTCTTTAAGCAGAATTTAACACGTTGAGGGTGCAAGAATCTATACAGAATGATATTAAAGTGTCCAAAAATTAATCATGGAGATCTAGGAGTAAGTGCAGCATGTTCTTAAAACCTGTGTCTTGCATATTAATTGATTATACCTTGATGGTCTAGCAAAAATGAAAAGACGCTGTGTTCAGCAGCTGTGACGACGCATTCCCCATGCCACAAATCCTGAGAAGATGTTGGTCATTTTCCAACAATACAAAATCATCATCAGAGGAGACAAGCTAGACCATCTCAATATCTCCATGAAGACTAAGAGAAGGTAGTGTTTTGTCCTAAGCACTTGACCTTCAGAATTATTTTGCTAAATCCTCCCAGTCTGATTTTCTGAAAAGAGACATTCTTTCGCATTTTTTTTTCAGGCCAAGTCAGAACTGTGGTGTCAGAAAAAATTTCTTTTTTCTTCTATTTCATAATCTTAGATTAATCATTAGTTGCAAATTTTTATACTCTTAATACTCTTTCACATAGGGTTTTCTGAACATTCATTACATAGACTCATGAGGGAGTAAAGATGAAGATTGTAGTCTTATACATTTCTAAACTACTGCTATTTACTGAAAAAAATAGTTTGTTATAATTGAAAGTAATGGAACCAAATTAAGTAGAAATTTTTTCTTAAATCATATAAATGGGAAGTTTTGAAACAGTATATTTGGATATTTTATTATTTTTATATTAAATAGACCAATAGGCATCTCTGCTCAATGAACTTAAGGATATGAATAGTAGTGACTGATGCCTCTGAAGTTAAAAGCACTAAAGTAAAGTAAAAGCAAGTAAAATAAAAACAAATAAAGTAAAAAATTCCTTGGAAAATCTAGTAACACTACAGGTGTGATTATGTATTACCGCAAATAGTGATGCTAGTCCCCCCTCTTTAACATTTACATTCATTGCATTCACAGTCAACTATCTCTCAAAAAGAATTACCTGCTAAATCATGGATAAATCTCCGTGATGGCTGGGGGTTTTTTTGTTTGTTTTGGTTTGTTTTTCTTTGTTTTTGTTCATTTGTTTTGTTTGTTTTTGGGTTTTGTTTGTTGGGTTTTTTTGGTTTTGTTTTTTTTTTTTTAAATGTGAAGTTGTTCCATGTTGGCGATGAATTCAAAAGTGTTTTTTTTCTTCCTAAATGTATGCATATGCCTTGTATAAAGCATTTTAACAAAAACATAAGGACAGACTGCTCATTACACACTTCTAAGGGTTGACCTTAAGGAAGCAGAGAGCGTAGAGACAGGTAGCAAGCAAATTGTAAATTTTGCTTCGCTCTCAGACTGAGTTTCCATTTGAAGATGGATATTGCCTTGACTGTACAAAGTTAACTACATCGGCTATGGGGATCTGTTGAAGCTACTGAGTAGCTTTGTTGGCTGCATTGCTCCCAGGTTTTCTTTTTCTGTAGTTCACCGCATAGCAAGAACTATTGATAATTTTGGTTTTTATGCAGGTTCCTTAATGCCTAGTTCACCAATAAGTACACTGATGCAGTCTCAGTCTGCGATGATTTTCCAGTTAGGTTTGTACAAGCACAGCCAAAGCATAACACCCTATAGCCTTCACTCAATCTTATAATTTTGACTTCAGCATTTTTCTTTTACCTTCAGGCAGTCCATTAGCCATGGACATTATGCATGTGGATCTTAGACTCCTAATATCTAGGCATGGTGATTTAAAAAGAAGAGCATTAATTTGTGCTTGTCAGGTCTCTTCTGTGTTTCTATCTAGAGGGCACAAGCTAGCACAGTACCAATTCCAGCTTAATTTTTATAACAAAATTTCATTCTTAGAACTTTACATAGTTATCCTAGGTTGACAAAGAGCTGCGGTTAATAAACTTTACTGCTTCAAAGATTTTAGTTTCATTTTACTGGAATTATTACATTTTAGCAGACCTTGTGAGCCAGTTACGCCAAGCACTACTTTAGCAAAATGTTGCAAATGAGAAGTGTGTGCAAAGCCTGTTCTTGGTGAAAATGATGACAACGCTGTAATATGATGGCTGTAATATGTGGGCATCTCTTTACACAGACTGCAGCGAAATGTGGATTTTGGGAGCTGCCAGCACTTCATG
The DNA here is from genome assembly GCF_003984885.1 of Neopelma chrysocephalum. Classification (NCBI taxonomy): domain Eukaryota; kingdom Metazoa; phylum Chordata; class Aves; order Passeriformes; family Pipridae; genus Neopelma; species Neopelma chrysocephalum. Next base: position 39,123,505 of record NW_020897693.1, on the reverse strand, counting down.
GGGGTGATCTTGACATGTGCCTGTGAGATCATAAGCCACACTAAAAGTTTCGTGAGAGGAAGCTCATAAGATTCTTATCTTCAATGAGTGCAGAATTCGAGAAAGATGATGATTCATTCTGATACCAAGGAGGAAGGAAGAAAAGACATCAATCTTCGCTTTTTGCAATATTTTTTATGGCAAGAAGTAGGCCAAAAAATCCAATGCACAGCACAGGGAGAAGTAAGATATTTGTTCATTACTTGATAATCATGGGTTTTGTCAGGGTACTACACTAGCCTCATGCTCCTGGGCCTCTGCTGATCATCCAGAGAAGTATGAAAATAATTGCTTTTTCCTCCTTGAAGCTCAGAAGAATATTTCCAAACTAGTTTTCAAAATTTCCATAAGTTTTGGGAGAGAAAGCTGGGACATTTGGAAGACTGCCTGCAAATTAAATAAAAGCACAATGGTAAACAAACTACACAATTAAAGATTCACTTGTAGTGTTGCAACTTTTCTAATGGCATTTGCCCATTCTTACAGCTTAGTTTCTGACAATTTTAGTGGAACTGAGCTAAAACCTCAGAGCTTAAAATCTCATCTAGGAACTATTTGGAGATATAACCTGCTTCTTTTCCCCTCCAATGAACGGAAGGAAAATACAGGTAAAATTAACAGGACATTTTGGATGTGTTAAATTCAGACCAACATATTGTGTCCTAGCTCTAGGAGTTCCTAAGGAGTCTTCATGTTTGGGGTACCTTAAAACCAAACCATACAACTCTAAAAAATTATGAACAGGCTCCAGGTCAGCAACTGAAAAATTTTTGGAGTTAACTTAAAGTTTTGGTAGGGGACTGTATAAATCTGCCCATGTCCTCCAGTAACCACTTCTGGGATGCTGCACCTCCCTGTGGTTCCCCAGGGTGAGAAAGCCTCTGTCTGAAGGGATGCTTTGCACAAGCGATGTCTCTCCCACTCCAGGTAACTGGTTTTTTTAGAAAATTCCACATGTATTTTCTATTTCAAAAATAGAACCTTCTTTGATCAAGAGCAGAAATGAACTTCTAAGCACTAAGATTCTACATGATGTATTATATCTGACTGTCATTATTGACACTTTTTGGCATTGTAATTACTGTCTCACAGAGCTGTAGAGTTTGTCTCTGAGGAAGACAGAAGACCGTGTGTAGGGTGATTCTGAGCTCATTTAAACTTGGAAGCAAGAAAGCCTTTGTTTCTTGTTTTTCTTCAAATAACAGCCTTAGGGAAAATGTTCCTTCTACCACCTTCCATATGTCAAATGAGGTTTTCCATACCAGAGACTGTTCACTACATGTATTTAGTATAGCTAAAACAATACGTTTTGCAAAATTTGACAAAAGTTTTTTGTGAAGGTGATGACATTGGAGCTCATCTTCCTCCTTGGTGATGCAGTCTTGCTTAAATTCTTCTTTGGATAACTACATTAGCGCTTTATTGATCATCAGAGTAGCTTTCCATATTTTATGAAGTATTGTTTGTTTTATCCTTTAGAAATAATGTACTAAGCTTACACTGAGGGAGAAGAATACCAAACAGATGAGCACTGTGGTAAGCAAGCACTAAGATCAAATAAAAACTTGCAAATACACAGTGTTTCCAAACAGATTTATACAGTGAAGCTGAAAGATGCTTGTGTTTTCCTTAGCAGAAGTTGAAACAATTTAGACTAGGGTAATGGTTTATAAATAAGGATTAAAGAGGAAAATTAAAGAAGAAAAAATAAGGCATAAAATTATCAATCCAAGCTAATGTAGAAAGTTAGCTTTTTAGGCAACCAACTACACAAGTAACTGAAATGTAAACCCTGAATGGAAGGGTGGAAACTCCCAAATTTAGCAACCTATTGGACTTCAAGCCAAATAAACCAGGGTGCTTCATTCACCTCCAATTTTTTCTACTAGATTAATACATTTCTCTTCCTCTTTTCTCAACTGAGCATGGAGAATGACACTGATCTAGCAGTGAATCTGTTGTTCCTCCTACGCCCAAGGTTTAGAGGTTTTAGAATTCCTTATAATTTGTGAATTTGTTGCTGTTTTACAACCCTAGGGGATTTAGTGTTAGCCCAGGCGGCTTTACTTCATATCCACGAACTCTTCTCTCCCTGGGAAAAAATGCAAAACTTTTCAAGAAGTAGCAAGCACTCAAGTTAGCCAAGTCTCTCTGTGATTACAAGCTTCTTTCAACGGTGATTAAAGTCCCTGAAATAGCACCACACTATCAAAAGTGCTAAATAAGGGTCTATGTATGCCTATTTTCTCCTTGTGTTACTTCACCTCTTCCACAGTCTCATGACTATGGAGGCTGATCTTTGTCTTTTGCTTTTGTGTTTTGTTTTGTACAGATGCCTGCTGTCCATTTGGTTATATCATCCAGCTGTATCCTGTGGGGTTTCTGTCTCGACATGCTGCTTGCTCTCAGGCCAAAGAGCACAGTCTTTAGTAAGTGGACATTATCCATTTGGCAGGTGCCTCCAAACAGATGGAATTCCCTTTGAATTCTTCTGGCAGTGCAAGACTTGCCTCAATTTTTTTCTGGATCATTTTGGTTTTGATGGGGTCTTGCCAGCTAACCTTAAGCAACTGCTGGTAGCAAGTGACTAGGTGTGTTTCTGCCTTTTTGAAAGTCCAGAGCAGGACTGAGAACCCTGAAGAATTACTTCTCTGGCAAAATGTTCGATGGGTCATAATGTGTAAGCATTAGAAATATAAGAATTTCTCTGAACTTGGTAAATTAATGTAATAGTCACAATCTGTTTATGCCTTGATGTTCGTTTGAGATCAGGACTCATCTGTATTAGGATATTGCCCTAACACAAGCAGAACCTTTTGTACCAGAGGGATTAGGTACATTATGCAAGAAAAAGAAACAGAGGTTCAATGACTTACTCAAAGTATATAGCAATCACAAAGCTATGAAAATCTATCTTAACTGATACCAAAGTAAGATCTACTACTGATTCGTTTGGGTTAAATATGTACTATCTATGTACTCTATGTACTCATGTCTTATTCTCGGTTCACTGGCCCTCAATGTCATATCATGGAATCCATCAATGGCAACCTGCCTGGAGTGAAATTCAGCAGCTACTTAACACTACCCAGTTTAACTCTGTATGTGGTTCATATTAGAAAGAAAGAAAATTCCCAGCCAACTGAAACTGGAGGGAGAAATTTAGCTAAAAAAATGTAATTATCTAATTTAGAACTCTGGCCAGGATTACTAGACAAAGACTGTCAAGGGAAGTGTGACAAACAGAACCAGTCACAGCCTTGGTTTCACATTTTCACTGTGTCACTTCCTCTGATCTCAACCAAATCCTTTCTACTTTTATTTTCTTTAAACCTTGTAAACTTTTCTAATTTTACCAAGACTGAGGTAATTGAAAGCTTCCCTTCCTAATTGCTTTCTCAAACATGGCAGGCATCCTCCTGGGGTTACTATAACATCCTGAGAAGCAGAACAAGTACAGAAGACTGATTTTCTGGGGAAAAAATGTCTTCTAGCTGCATCTAGAAGATATTGCTTTCTCAATAAATCATTATACATGGGTGAGGGATTCATTACTCCAGGCTATCTTTTGTTTATATTTATATTCCTGTTCTGGTGGTTATTTTTTCCCAAAAGACAAATGTTTAAAAATCAGCATCTTGCTTTTAGTTTTAAAGTTGATGGTAATGAAACTAAAAATTCTTCTAAAGAAATGTTAAGAGAGCATAGGTCTAGGAAGCTTTAATTATTCTACGACCAGTGGGTGACTATGGCTATGAACCTTCATCTTTCGGTGTGTTGTTCCCCTACCTTTAGAATGAGCATAAAGATAATGATCTTTGTAACATACTTTGAGAAAACATTTATACTAAAGCACTGTGTAGGAAGAAGTTATTATCATTGAATTCTAGATTTTTTATCAGCAGGAGTAATGCAATATTTTGTTAAAAGTAATATATTTGAAATTCTGCATTTCTCCTGTAGGGATTAAATCGCAGTTTAAACAGAAAAAAATATATTTGTTTCCTCCATGCCCTATGTTAAGAAGGGTAGAATGGTGAGTACAATGATTGTACACTAATTTTTAGCATTAGCAATTTGGCTGCATTTGTTCACCAAATACTGTTTTGCTTTTCTGTTACAGAAAACTCAGTACAGATACTGAGGACATGATATCTATTTCTTGCTCTATTTAGCTGATATAGAATTCAATTTCAGCATCATGTATTGACCTTTCTAGACAGATACTTCTTGAGTGATATCTTAATTGATACTCATGAAGCCTATTCCATCTCAGAAAATGCATATAGTCCTCTCAGTGGTTTTTTGTGTAATTAAGAGAATTGGGGACCCCTGGTGGCCTAGTGGTTAGCATGCAGGACTCTCACTGCTGCGACCCAGGTTCGAATCCCCGGTCCCCCGGGCAGATGGTAGCCCGTTAGCCCTGTAAGGCCATCCATCTATGAGAAGGTCACTCTAAACAAACCTACGTCCTGAGGACCTCACTGCCATTGTCCAAGCGTGCTTGGCCCCGGCAGATGAACCTTAGGATTAAAGGGTGGGCTCAGTTCAGCGCAAGCTGTGTCTCACCTAAAAAATCCATTGCGCAGGCTGGAAAGGTAAAAAGACCTTTCCCCAAATCTTCGTTCGCGAAGACTGGCCATTATTATTATTATATTATTATTATTATAAGAGAATTTGGTCACTGATTCAGTATTTTTAAACAAAAGTGTGGTTTAGGGCTACTTCTACTCTGCTTTCAAAGAGCAAGGTACAGTAAGAGTGTGCTACTGTTGTATGTATGGGAAACAAAGATGCTTAATGCAACATAAGGGTTACAAAACCAGTATATTTGAATTTCAGTGCTACAGTGCTTTGCAGGGAGAGTATGCAGCTGAAAATTAGGAGCAAAGCTGAGTGTCTGAGAGGTTATCATGCAAATAGATGAGTATGTAAAGCAGATTTGAGAACAGGCTTACTGGATTCTTCCTCTGCCCAAGCTTGATATGTGTCCTTGTGCAGAGTGCTCCTCTCTCCTGATTCTACCTCACTGCATTTGTCTACTTGTAATTACCTGCCCAACTTTATCTTCTGTTCTCTTTATGGACCTCTTCTGTGTGTACAAAGGACTTCGGTATTAACTAACAGTTGTCATGGTGTTGCACTGTTTTTCAACAAGACCTGTTTATGTTTTCAATAAAAATTAGCACGAAACAGTTAGGTCAAAGATTTCAGACCTTCAGCTGTTGTAAATAAAATGATTCACATTTTTAAAAAACAAAGCAAAAACCAACACAAATAATACTGGTCTAATCACTCACATACTGTCTCAGTATCCCTCATCCTGTTGTGCAAAGTTGTTTAATTTCCTTTTCCATTTAGCAAGAGCATTTCCTCATGAAAATACGATTACCTCCATCCAAGTGGCAAGTTTTTATTTAGCTGATCTTGGTATGATCAGAAATTCAGTTCAAACTGTCTGTGAGAGGTCTGACTGAGCAGAACACTTTTGATCTGCACTGAATAGTGTCACATCTGACTTGGTGACATAATCATAAAATTATTCCTCCATCATCTTTGTGAACACCAGAAATCACTGACTCGTTATGCAGAGGCCAACTTTCAGTCTTTGGTGACCTATAACGGACATGACCCAGCAACCAAGCAGGGAAAATTTTATCCAATTAAAAATCCCACGAGTCATCCAGTCTCTTTAAAATGAAGAATCTAAATAATAGATTGCATGAAGATAGATAACATTCTCAGCATCCACTTTGTTTCAGTCTTCAACACAAAGGGAGAAGAGAAAGAAGATGGAAGTCAGCTAAGTGAGATAAATGGGAATGAGGTTCTGGGAATATGAGGAAATAGACCTAATAAGCAGCAAGTAAAAGAATGCTTCAATAATTTAAAGTGTCTATAAATCAGTGAGGACCCAGTGACATTTAACCAACAGTTCATCAGGAAGACCAACAAGAACTGTGGTGATCCATCAGCTGTATTGGAGAACGCATAGAGTACAAGTGAGCTATGAAGGAAGAGTGAAGTAAATAGCAGTATATTGTAAGATTTTTTTTTTTTAAGTGCAGGAGGCAAAAGGCTCCCCATATTATAAGCCATTTCTTTCCCACTAAGAAATAATATATTTTGTATACATATGAAACTTCAGTTGCTACACCAGTTATAGAAACAAACTCTAAGCATCTCTTAGTACAGCCTAAAAGTTTTCTTATGTATACCCTTAAGCTTTTGTTCTGATTGTTGGATGTTTTCCCGGAGGAGTGACAAATATGCTCATGTAACTTTTTAGTGTCACTTCTATGTGCACCAATTGCAACTGTTTGTTTTTAATCTGTCTCTAATTTTCTGCTAGAATTTATATATCCACAAGATGTTACACAATTTGCCCTTTCTCACTAGGAAAATCCTTTTTAAATAAGCAGCCTTTGAAGAAAGTGAAATTGCAAACTGGGGAGAGAATTTCAGAAAGACAGGGTATTTGCTTATATACAGGTTACTGGCTGGATATATGATAGATGGTGTTTTTGCACAGTTCAGCTGTAAAGGACTTCATATCCAGAATTAGCTGTCCTCTCCACAAGAGAACACAGTATTTCTGATGTAGTAGAGAGTGACATATGAGCCTAAGAAACAAAATATTTGAAGCTGAGATATTGGGCCAATATTTTAAGTGGATAAGGTTTTGAATGTGGTAGTAGTTGTTTTCATGATCCTGGAATATCATGGCATAGATGAAATGAATGGAGCAGTTGGAATTGAATTGCTTCCTGGATATGGGAAAAGAGAGTAGAGCCAAATCCGTATGGGTCTATTGTCTCTGGAAGTCTTTCCTCTTTTAACTGAAAACAACCTCAATGTGATGATCTTAATGACATACTGCAGAAGACCACTACAACATAAAGTTTCTGGGAAGAGTTTGGGACCTTCATTGAAATGATTTGATGCTCTTCTACTTCCGTTAGATTAAATGTTACCTGTATTAGATTAAATTAAATAGTAATTGCAATTATTTTTCTTTAAATGCAATTGGATTTCTAGAATAGTGGCTTAAGTCTGGGAGTGTATTCTAACATAAGAAAGTGAAATGAGTTTGAGATGTTAACTACATATATATATATATAAATACTTATTTTATAATGAGATAAAAAGTATTGTTCTGGGAATTAGATGGAAATCTGCACAGTCATTTTAGGGATTTCTCAAAGAAGCATTAAATGTGAAAAATTTCATAAGATTAGAGGTGTATGTCTCTGGGCCCTACTAATTGTCATCATGATACTTATCATGTACATTAACTATATTGCTATTCTGAGTTATGTGGTTATAGCAAGACTATAATAGAAAGAAAGGTGAATGTACTTAATTTCCAAATGATCTGGTATGCTTTTGTTCAAATGGCTTTTAAACAGCTATGTCTGTTTTTATAAGTGTATATCTTTGAACCTGAAGGAAGAATTTCTTTCAGAGCATGAACTGTCTGTGAAGACATAGAAGACGAAATGGACTTAGGCTGAAGTCAGACAAAGAAACAGAATGAAACATAGTGGAATTAGCTTTGTGCTCTGCTGAATTGGGAGATAGTGGTGTGTGTATCCAAAATTAAGGTGGGTCGCAGTGCTTTGCTGAATTTGATCTTGATATATGGTCTGAGGTGCTGAACTATATGTAGAGGGTTGTCTGTATTAAGCAGTTGTCCAGTGTTTAGGACAATGGTCTCCTAACCCCAGACTGTGCCCAATAAACTTGTAGTTTCCTGATGGCGATGAGTAACATGTAGGAAAATGCTTCTTGGTGCCACTTTTATGAAAACCTTTTAAAGGTTATTATTTTTTTCACAAAAAAAAAATCCTTTTTCAGATAAATATATGAATTTCTAATACATAAATCTTAACTGCATTCCACTAATGAAACAAAGTTTCAGTCAATTTCTTTCTTTTCTTGAAGTCCATTATAGTTCTCATTTAAACCTTTCAGCAAATGATTCATGATCAGTTTCAGGAGTATTCATTCTTTACCTTACCCAGAATTATTATAATGAAATCTTTGGATTTTTTTTTTATATGAAGGATAAATTAATTTTTTCCCATGGATCAAGTGCATTAAATTTTAAATCATTTATTGCAGTTGCTTTTACAAATTAAGGCACAGCTTCCATGATTCAATTTCTTAGACAAGGCAAATGATTATGGTATTAATTCATTCTATGTGTAGTATTTTCCCTAATAAATTTCTCCTGTTTTGTCTTTTGATTACATGTGACGAATTAGAGAGGGATAAATTTTTATTTATTTCTTTATTCATATTTGCTATAGGACAAAAGAACCTTTAAAGCTTTTGTATTTGTGATTCACTGCCAATTTAACAGGACAGTGAGCTGTATAACATGGTTAAAATTCCTCCTTAAGCAGTCAAAATGTAATAATGAGCACTGAATTACAAATTGAAATATAAAGACCTGTAAACCTCTACCTGGTAGGTGATTCCTTTTTTTTATTTAAGGAAAACAAAGAAAGGAAAGTTGGGGTGGTGGGGGGAAAAGAGGAAAAGAGCCATTTTTATATATTGTTGGGATCCCAAATTGTACTCTTCATCTACTTTAAAATGGACTTTTCAACATGGCCTCTGCCTGGATCATCTTGCTGCCTGAGCAGTAACAGCTTAAGGTATCCATAAAAGTGGCTTTGGTGTGGTTCGTGTGTTTCTCAGTCTTTGACTGCTCCTCTTAATGATTCCATGACCTGGGTAGTATTCCCTCTAACACTGAAACATAAGGACCAAGTAGAGAATATTTGTATGCTTGAATTAATCCTTACTTGAAGCCTCTATGAAGGCAGGAAAGCATGGAGAAATGCTATTGCATGCTGAAAGACATGTGGCGTGGAACTGACAGTAAAATTATTTTGCTCAAGTGTGGGCTGCAGCTCTCCAGGTGATCTTAAATGCATCTCAAAGACAGCAGCCTCATTGGACAGGATTGAATCTTGTCAGTGCTACATTTAAGTTTGTCAGATTCCCCTCTACTCATCACTTCACCTCTTGCCATAGGAGCATTTTCTATCCAGGGAGAATATGCTTAGAAAGCAAAGTTACAGCCGCATTTGCAATACTTGTCTTGGTACAAATATTCTCTGCTTAACATCAAACAAGTTTTTTAGGACTTTTTTTTTCTAGTGTGATTTTAAAATCCACAGATCTGAGAATAAAAAAAAAATATTGCATGACATTCTGCTTCTATTTCCCTATTCCTTACTGGGAGAGAGTCTGCTTTAGTTCTTCTTGCTTCTCTCCCTTGCTGTGATTCAGGCTCACTAGAATAGGAATTTCCATGCTGTGGACCTAATGACTGACTTGAGGTGTCCTGTATGCACAGGACTGGAGTGCTTTTACTCTACTGAGGAACCCACTACACTTACTGTTGGTCTTGTACTTTGGCTCTGTTCTCAGACCTGACTGGCTTTCCAGTCTGGGAAACTGCAGAAGGATGTGCCCTTCCCACAAGGCAATATGAATGCATCAGGGTTGGTTCTTGAAGTTTCAATTCAAGCCTGGCTAGGAAGGAGGCAGGTTAAATATAACCTTACAATCCCTTTTGTAACTTGGACACAAAGAGCCAAATGCAGAAGGACTAGAGAATATACATACGATCTCTTCAGCAGTGCATATACACAAGAAAGAGCTGATGGTGGAATAATTATTTTGAGTATTCACAGAGTGATTCAGAGTGCTCACTTCTAGTCTGGCCATGACCTCACTACCTGATGGAATAAGGGCATTACTTTATGCAGATGAAGACAGATTATTTGAATCTTCAGAGTCAGCTTGGCTTTGGCTTTGAATCTCCTCTGACAAGCACCCTTCAGCAACTTTAGTATATTTCTGTTCTTCCAAATCTTTAATTTTTAAGAATTATTCTTCCAGGTGGAAATACTTCACCCATCATGTTAATTATTTATTGCTCTTTAAGAACAAAGAGTATGCTTGAAGCTGGTCTCTCTACAGAGAACTGCAAAGGGAAGAACTTGAACATTCCTCTGCAGCTCAGTGTGAGACCAGCTTAGTGAATATTTGATTTGCAGAGGGAAATAGAAATGCTCTCTTGGATGTTTTAATTAGAGTTAGTACAGGCAGCCATGTCTGCATTTAAGGCTGCCCAGCAAATAAATCTACATTTATAGAAACTTTTAATTCTTTTAAGAGTAATGGTAGATGTAGTGATTCTTTCTGAATCTGGGAGAAATGAGCTTCCAAGAGGGATAACAACTCACACCTTTTCATGCATTTCAGATACTCTTGGTCAGATTGTAACTGGTTGACAATGAGCTAGATACTCACAAGACCTTGCATTCCGTAGCAACAGTAGTTACTTCTCAGCTACAAAGTGGCAGGGCTAAAAGAATAGATGTTTCTATGTCAATTGTAGCTTTGGTTCCCATATCTGTAAATACAATAGAAACTCATAAATAAAATTTAAAAAGCACACAAGAGCTTTGAACCCCTGCAAGATTTCTTGTTCAGGTAGAATACCGAACTTATAAATTCGTATGAACAATTCACAGATCCCTATGTCTCAGAACGAGATGCTTGACATGGCATTTGAATGTACTAGAAATCCCTGAAATGGCATTTTACTGTGGGATTTAGGCCACTGTAGTGATAGGAAGTCCAGTGATTTCTGGAACATTGTTATATATGATTAGTATACAGTATCTAATCATCCAAATGCTTGAGACTGGAAGGGACTTCTGGAGGTCATCTGGTCCAACCCTCCTGCTCAAGCAGGGTCACCTAGAGCTGATTGCCCAGGACTATGTTCAGGTGTTTTTTGAGTATCTCCCAGGAGGAAGACCTCACAATCTCTCTGGGCAACCTGTGCCAATGCTTTGTCACCCTTACAGTAAAAAATTGTTTCCTGATTTTCAGATGGGACCTCCTGTGTTTGAAGTTATGCTCATTTCCTCTGGTCCTGTCAGTGGACATCACTGAAAAGAGCCTGGGTCCATCCGCTTTGCAGTTTCCCTTTGGATATTTGTGCACACTGATGAGATTCCCTCTGAGCCTTCTTTTCTCCAGGCTGAACTGTGCCAGCTCTCTCAGCCTTTCCTCTCAGGATGTATGCTCCAGTCCCTTTCTCAGCTTTGTGGCTGTTTGCTGGATCCTCTCTAGTATCATAGAATCAAAGGAAATCTTGAGTTAGAAGGGATTATCAAGTCTAACTCCCAAGAGCTCCATTTCTGTCTTGTACTGGGGACCCCAGAACTGGACACAGTACTCCAGGTAAGGCGTTCCCAGTGCTGAGTAGATGGAAAGGATCACCCTCCCCCGCTTAGCCCAATGGCAACACTCCTCCTAATGAAGCCCAGGTTACTGTTACCCTTCTCAGCCACAGGGGCACATCACTGGTTTCTATTCAGCTTGGTGTCCACCCGGAACCTTGGGTCATTTTATTCCAAGTTCCTTTGCAGCTGAGTGGACGCCAGCATGTGCTGTTGCTAGGGTTGTTCCTCCCCACATGCAGGACTTGACACTTTTCCTTGTTGAATTTCACAAGGTACCTGTCCCGTTTCTCCAGCCTGTCAAGGTCAGTCATTTCTTCCGGTTTTGTATCATCCTCAGACGTTCTGAGCATATGGTCTGCCTTTTTATCCAGATCATTAAGGAAGATGTCCAACAGGATCAGATCCAGTATTGATCCCTGGGGTACATTGCTAGTTGATGGTCTCCAACCAGAATTCATGCCACTGATCACCATGCTCTGGGCCAGTACAGCCAGTTTTTAGTCCACCTCACTCCGTATGGGCTCATCCAGCCCATACTTCATCAGCTTCTGTGTGAGGATGTAATGGGAGACAGTGTCAGAAGCCTCACTGAATCTGAGGTGGACAGTATGCACTGCTCTCCCTTTTTCTACTAAGCCAGTCATTGCAGAATGAATGGCCATTATTTTCTAGACAGCTGTGTTTCCATCAGGCAGAATTATCAGCAGCATGTATGAGAATAAACTTAGGGAACTGTGGCAATAGGCTGAGACAAGATGTGAATTAGACCCTCCTGTCTCTTAATAAAGTTAAATGAAATGAGTGCCCTTTCCCCCCATTGGTAGTCTCTTTTTTTTTTCTTTTTTCTTGATGTTGATACCGCTTAGATCAAGACAGCCCTTTCTTGAAAAAAATTCAAATGGAGAAAATACCTTTCTTATCTCTATCTTAAACATCCACTTATGTTGTAGGGTATCACAACTAACATTTTTGGCTAGTTTATAACAGAGGGATTAAACAACTGTTTTCTTAAACTATTGTGGCTTTTGGGCCATGGGAGCTTTACGAGCAGGGTAGTTCAGTCCTTCTTGTTGGAAATATTCTGCTTTGGGTAAACAGTCAGCTAATTACTGCTGAAGAGATAATACTGCTGCAGTTGGTGATATGGGCAGTCGAGATACTTGGATACTCATATCAGTTCAAATGAATATTTAAGGATTTTATACAAAGTAGACAAGATTAATAAGAGAGAGAAGTTCCTTAAATATTCATCAGGATAAGGATTAGGACTTGGATGTCTCTGGTGAACATCCTAACAGCCAGGCAGCAGAATCCTCCTTTCTCTATTGATCCCTGAGTAGCCAAGTCTTTCTTACAAAACAGAACAACTTCAGGGGCAGAGTGTGAGAGCGCATTTCTTCAGTGCACCAACACATACCTAAGTTCAGACTTCTGTCACAGATCAAGCAGAAAAAGGAGTTAGTATGTTGGCCTTCTACATGGCAGGTGAAGGCTCAGATCACTAGATTTCTGGATATGAAAGGAGGCATCTCTTTCTCAGGTGCTTTGTGTGGGATTATATGTAATTTGACAGCACTCTACAGTCAAATTGTGTCAGAAGTCTAGAAATGTCTAGATTATACATCCATAGGGCTGGGGAATTACTAAATCCTAGGTACTACTCAGCTGCTGAAGCACTGATAATACTGGGAATTTAAAAGGGAAAGAAACAGTAGCTTGTCAACAGTTATAGTTCCCAAATGATGGCTTTTAGCAACCAAAGTGGGTTTTGGGGCTTCATGCCCTTCTTGGAAATTTGTCCCTAACATGTCAGGTCTCTTTAATGGAAGGCATTCTTAAGTAGAGTGTCATAACACTTTCATCTTTTGAGAAAAAAGAATAATGAAATGAAATAGAAAACCTTTTTTTTTTTCCTGTTAGTGACATGTTTATCATATTTATAGAACAACTTTTGTGTCACAATTTCTCATTAAAAATAGGGTCTAGGACACAGAGCCCTTCCTGCATTTGTAAGGTTTCTCTTTTTTTTCAGGTTTGTAGCTAATCATGATTTCTGAAGCAGAGTGATAAGCACGAACTATCTGGATAAGGATGTTTTTAAAAGGGTGGTGACACTGAGTAGAAAATGAAATGTCAAATTGACCCAGCTCTTTTTTTTTATTTCATTAAACAGAGCTTCTTACAGTCACGTTAGTCAAGATATCATTGATTACAAGAATTTGTATTAAAATTTGTTAAAAGCTCACACTTAGCAGACAATTTTGTTGAAGGTTTAAGCAGTGAAATACCAAAGAGATTTTCCATAGCCTCTGAATTACAGCTTGCTATGTTTTACCTGTTTTTAATATCATGTGTTACTAATCCATTGATTTCACTGTCAAAAAGAAAAATCCCCAAAGTTTTACCTATGGTACTTTGTTTACATAAAGTATGAGGAAATGGAATTGACTCTTCTTTGCTTGCACATATTGTTATTCAACATGTTTCTTCACCCTTGTCAAAATATCAGCAAAATAATTTTGAGTATTCTGTTGAAAATAATAATAAAAAAACCATTTGACTGTTAAAGTATAAACAAACCAAACACACTACAGACTCTCTTGTTATGATTCTAAAATCATTTGGGCTTGAAATTAAGATTGGCAAGACATGACCGCATTTATTAAAGAGAAAATGAAGTATTAATTGTTCTATTTTTCAGCATCCAGTCTGCAATTTAAATATCTAATCAGTTTCTTCTGTAACCTCTAACTGATATAAGACTTTACTGCCTTGGAATTGTTCACATGGAGTTCCAAACATGCCCTAGTTATTATGTATTTTATTTTTTTTAACTGGCATTCAATATTCCAACTTGCTATTCAGCTTTACTGCTTCTGTCATTGCCAGAGAAATAATATCAATAATCTGAAACTTTTAGTATTTCACTTCCTTTGAAGTTGTGAATAACTGATATTTTGAGAGAAGCTGCTATTCAGGGACTCTGTAAAATGAAGTGTGATAAGACACAAATGAGGCTTTGAGTTGACTGGCCTACTTCCGAGATCAAGGGCCTGATTCTGCTCATTGTGTGAGCAGTAGAAGAGCTAAAATTGATGTTACTCCAATGGTAGAAACTTACAGTGTTCCTTCTGATAAATCACCTTCTCCCTTACTTAAAACAATATTTACTACTTGTCAAATTATGAATTTAACTGTGAAAGTCTATTGAGGCCCTTGTAACTGCACCTTTGTTCCATACGCCTGCTGTCTAACCAGATTTCTCACACTTTTTCAGTCTGAAAGGAAATAAATTAAAAGCAATAAAATCAACACTGTTCTATTTTGTGCCTACTCACTGGCTTTTCCAGTGAAAGTCACTAGACAAAAGGCAAACTGTAGGCTTTCTTAGTGAATAGATTCAGGTGTCTGCACCACTGAGTACTTAAATATAAACCTGTTCTCTGTAGTGATTCATTAATTAATGATCTGACCAAGTAGGCACAAGGGGAAGAAAACACAGGTAGAACTCTTGGAAAGAGAATTTATATTCAAATACTACAGAGAGTTTTCAAGACAGCAGCCAAGTGACTGAAATGAATAATGAAGTGTGTCTTAAAATTGCATAGAAACTGATGAACCTGTGGATGAGTGCATCAAGACAGTTTCATTTCATGGAAATGAAAGAATGCCTATATGGGAGGAAAGGGGAAGGGAATATTCATCTTTATGTATTTATTACAAGTTATTACCCTTTTTCTCTATTTTCATAGCCTTACATATACACTATTTGTAAGACACAATTTGATAACAATCTAGTGAAAATATGTTTTGAGACACACTTTGCTCAACATGTGTGGTAACCCAAGCCTAGGAAATGACAATCTGGAGCATTAATGGGAAGAAGGGGTGTTCTTGCTGTTAAAGCGCCAGCAAAGGGGTCTTGAGAGATCTGGTTTCACCTCTCAAAGCTGTTGAGTGCTCTATGTGATATTGAACAAGTCACTCAAGCATGGGTTCTTTCATCAGAGTCTCTAATTGTTTGGGTGGTTTTGAAAATGACTTTCTATAAACTGTCAGCAGTACTTTTGTGTTTGTCACAGTTTCCACTTATGTTTTTAAATTTCAGCTCTATCATGACAGAGATGGATGTCTCCTGGTTGCATTGTAGAGCACCTAGTGAACAAAAGCCCTTCGTGTGAGTTTCTAGGCCCTGTGTGATGGTGAATGTGCATTTTCACATCCTGGAAGAACCAATTCTTAAACAATGATAACCTGAACTTGAATTGTACTCTGGCTTCCTACATTTGAGAAGCAATTCCTATACATATACTACTAATTTAGACTTAATGGTTCTTATTACACGCTTTCTTGAGTGAGGATTGCGTTGAGGCTTGGGCTTTATACATCTGTACTCTTGTTAGTCAGGAGAAGAAAGCATGTTTTATGGAATGGATTTGTGGAATTGTAAACTTTTCCAGTCTTGTGCTGAGCTAGCTCAATGTTTTATACGCATCTCATGGTGAAACACCTGAAACCCATAAGAAACACTTCCGAGACTTGAATTTATAACTTTATGTAATATGAATTTAGATGTTGCTTTCTCCAAGAATATAGGTGTTCTGTAAGTGGAAAAGACCACATTCTCAAGACTATAGTATTACTACTATGCTGTATTGTCAGAAGAAAAACTTGGAGACCTTTAGAAGTGAAGGAGTTGATCTCTAAGGCAAATAGAAATATTTCAATTCTTTGGGCTTGTGTAAAGACATAGTGAGAATTCTGAAAAAGAGTAGAAAATAAAATGTGTTATAAAAACCAAAGCCTCTAACTTTGACTACTGGCTGCCTAGAGGGTTCTAAAGCTTGACTTAGGGCCTTCCTCCGCATAGGATGCACGGAGAGAGGCACCAAAAATTAGGATTACTATAAACATTCTTTTGACTCTAGACATTTTGAGTGCACTTCAATTGCATGCAGAAAGGGGCTGCTGCAGGAGAGCTTCTCTGGTCTACAGTGGTCAAAAGAAGGTGCTTCTTTTATGTACCTGTTAAAGCACAGGTCTGTGCACCTGTGTGAGGTGCATCCTATGTCTTTTTGAAACTTTATAGAATTGGATTGGGATAATGGAAATCTAGGACTGCCTAGCATCCTGCTCTTAAGGGTCTCCACAGCCATAGGGATTACATCTTCCTATATTGGTTACCCTGAAATCTTCCTTGCCACAAAGAATTCTAGGAGTTTATTTATGAAAGTCAGAAGTAGGTAACAATGTTAGATATATGTGCCATAAAGGAAATACACACCCTGTTTCAAAAGTAAAAGCTCTTTCTGTTCTGTTGTTCTCTGATAAGCACATTTTTGGTACTTAGGATGCATTTACACAAGAGGCATTTTTATTTGGAGAGATATATTGGCTTGAATCATCCCATAAACATAATTGGTTGTGTAAGGTTGGAGCTGGCTCCCTGCCAAATTGCCGAGACCCAGCGAAAAACCTACTCCCCAAAGAGGGAAGAAGAAAAACCTGAACAGCCAAAGCTATAGCAAAAAATATATATTTGCAATTGTATATACAATTTGAATATATTGTAGACACGATAGGGAGCTCCCAAAGGGGAAAAAAAAAAAGGGAAAAGGCAAGGGGAAATAGGGATAAAAAAACCCCACTAAAACAAATATCCTCCAAATATACACCGTTGCTATAGAGCTAGTGAATAAATACAAAAAACCCCGAATTAAATACTTCCCTGAACGAGACAGCAGAACTGTGCAAAGCACCAACCAACTCCCCCACGCCTCCTGAAGGGAACGGAGATAATGGCAGGTCGGAGCAGCAGGCCCTGGCCTATACAAGCAAAGACCATCTGCAGAGAGATCTGTTGCCTTCAGCCATTGGAAGAGAGAAGATAGCGAGCTCTCTTATCTGCACCTTTCATCCAGACTTTAGTCTTAGTTCTGAATTCCAAAAAGAGGTAATTTCTGTTGGTCCTTTTACCTTGGCCTTTGACAACCTCTGACTGAGTATGCTTTCAGCAAATTGTTGTCCACCTTGAAAGACAGACCTCTTTCTTTCCCCAGGAAGTCATTCACAAATTGTGATGTCTTGATGTTTATTGGCTTATACAAAGATATGTATGCTTATGCAAGTACTTGTAAATGTTGACACAAAGCTTTTACCTGAGATCTGACATGCTGTATTGTCGCAGTACACTGTATAGAAACGGCCAATAGAACACTTAATGAAAATTATTTTAAGTAGTAGGTCGATAAAAATAAGTCTGTGCAATAAATCAGTAAGTTGCGGTGATATGTATATATTTATATATATGTATATATGTTAGGAAGATATTCTTTACTATGAGGGTGGTGAGGAACTGAAATAGATTGCCCAGAGAAGTTGTGGATGCCCCATACCTGGAAGTGTTCAAGGTCAGGCTGGAGGAGATTTAGAGCACCCTGGTCTAGTGGAAGGTGTCCCTGCCTATGGCATGTGGATTGGAACTAGATGTTCCTCCCAGTCCAAACCATTTTATTATTCTATAACTTAGTCTTGCCACTCTTTGGAGCTCTTGTTCTTAAAACTGCCTGTAAGGAAATACATGGTTTTGTATGGAATATGAAATGATTGTCACCAAAGCATGTCTTGAATAGTTTGAGGCAAAGTTTTCATGTGAACTTCACTCTGTGAACCCGATTTCATGTGATGTGGTGATTCTGGTTAAGGGGTTGTTTTGTGTGCCTGCTGCTTATTTCTGCCTGACACCAGGATTTAGTCTGTCACTTGGTAAAACCCTCCATAGAGCCTGGCCTTCCGTAAGAAATTGCTCTGGTTAATAATAAACCACCCTAAAATATCAAGGTCTACAGAAGGTTTAGCTGTTGAATTTTAAGACTTTATATAATAAAACAGTAATGCTTCTAGACATATTGCACAATGCATGCTGGCATTAGAAGATTTAAAGTTTTTATAGGAATTAACATGGATTTTGTTTAGGCTATAGTTGTGGGAATTGCATGTCTGCATTTTTGAGAGAATGGTCTACAGTTTTTTTCATGCTACTTCCTGGACCTCATCCTGCCCTCTTAGTTAAATGTAATTTTTTGTGTATATGGAGTACTAGGGACAATTCATAAAAACTGTCTCTATGACTTCATTTTATGTAGTCCACATAATTCAAACAGACAGATCTGTTGTCAGAATCATAAAGTTGTGTTTCTGACACCACTATCAAGTAGCAGAGGAATGATTATATTGTCAAAAGACTGACATTATATTTCTCATGATCAAATACTCTGCTTAAAGGCTGGACTATGAGAGAAAGAAATAAAATTTTTAAATATGCACTTGTATAATAAAGAAGTCAAGACAAAAAATGAAAATAGAATTTTGGATTTGATTGGTTTGGCTGAATTGATTTAGTACTCAGGCTTACCTAACCATTCTTGTTGAATTGTCTTTATTTTCTTGATAGATTAGGATATCATATAACTTTTCTTATGTTCTCCCTCTTTTAATCCATGGAATGAAAAAGTAAGAGAAATAAATTGGTCTTGCAATATCTTGCTGACTATTATTCTGAAATTTTATGAAGAAATGGAAAGCCAGTGATAATAATTCTTTTCACATTCTCTTGACTCTTCTCCCAGTAGAGTGAAATAAAAATCATGCCTTCAAAGTGAAATATTCTCATGAAAAAGTTAAATTAACTAAATTATATCTATTTTTGCTCTGAAGGGAAAAAAGCCAAGATGACTTCTCAGCAAATTATATCTCTCCAGAGCTGATTCTTTTACCAAACTTTTTATCTTTTTAATATAAGAAAAAAAATAAGGATGACAACAATTCATACCCTATCCAAATATAATGTAAGAGAAGAGTTATGACTATTCATAATAATGGAATAATTTCAGATGCTGAATTGTGAATGTCAGTGCAGTTACACATTTTTTGCCCTGTCATTGGTGTGTGGGTGTTAGAGATTTTTGAATGTGTGGTAACTTCAGAAACAACTTGCCGTGGCACTTAGTGCTACGGTTTAGTTGACAGCATAGTGGTTGGTCAAAGGTTGGACTCAATGATCATGGAGGTCTTTTCCAACCTAGATGATTCTATGATTCAAGAATGGCTAGGTAAGATGGATATACAGTGTAGTATCATATGCAATAATAGTGGGTTTAATATCTGGAAATATCTGGAAAGACAGGACTTCTGACTTGAGTAGTCTGCTGCAGGGTTGCTCCTGAGCAGGTGCAGCTTGGAGCCCCATTTAACCCATTCATCAGTGATAGAACTTTTAAAGTTCCCCAAAAACTGCGATTATAAAGAAACACCTTAACTCAGTTCACCAGACTGAAGGAGATGGTATTTACCCCTCCCATCCCCCATCCCTGCATTTTCTGTAGGTATTTGGGAACTGTGAAGATTAAAGGGTTTCTGCACTGCATAGAACCATATTGTAGAAACGAGCTTTTTCCTGGTTATACAGCATTAGTGGAGAGGTAAGGAAACATCTGCCTTTTCTGGAGCTAAAGGACAAATATAATCTCTGTTGTCCTGCTCTTTGAGAATAAATTTTAAAAATATAATTAAACAGCTCTGAAGCAGAAAGGAAAGAAGGAATTTCTCAAAAATCAGTAGGTTTGTGAAATCCAAGGCAATTTAACATGAGAGTGAGCAATAAGTTAGGATAATGAAAGTCATAAAATCTTGTTGAACCATACTGTGACTACTTGCACCTTTTAAGAGAAACTTTATTACAAATATTTGATGTTCTGCTGTGGTCTGTAGTATTAATAAAAAAAATCCTTGCCCAATTTTATTTCTAGTTTGCAAAGATTAGTCTCTTGGGCATGCAAAAAGAACCCCTGTAAACCTGGGCAGTATAATTTTACATTTGGAGCAGAGAGAAATGTATTGAAGAAGTAAGATGTTGTATTGGAGATAGCTTTTTCTGAAACTTTCTAATCATCCAAGGGAAAGAGAGGAATAACATATTTATCTAAACCTACTGTTAAGCAGGTTAAGAAATGCAGTAATCAGTTATCAGAGAAATGTGAGATAGACTTCCTTTTTTCCCCAAGCGAATTGTGCTGTGATCCATAATTCTTGTATAACCCTTGTTTATGTTTCACTGCCTCCAGGCATTAAATATGGGCTTAATAGAGTTTGTGGTAGGAAGAATGACTAATTACTTGAGCTTCTGACCCCTGTTTCTGCTTTGGAAAGATTTAGTATCTATTGACATGAGTGCACCCACCCCTGTGTTTGTACTATTGATCATCTTTTGGCAGCCACTGGCTGATGCAAGCACTACTGTAATTGTAAAAATTATGAAATTGTGTGTGCAGAAATTGTGCATCCACGAAGAATTGAACTAATTGCATATCTTTCAAAGAATCTTGGGACATAAGTTTGTCCTTCATTTGGACTGCACATGTCTACACACTAATATTTCCCAAATCAATCTTCTCCATACAACCAGGACAGATGAACTGCTGAACTCCCCCTCTCCCTTCCTTCCCTCACCCTTAGATTTTTATTCTTTATTAAGAGCTAGTTTTGTGTTTTATCATGAGTCTCCCCATCCATCTGAGATGTCAGCAAACAGAATGAAATGAACACCATCTGGGGATTTTCATCATTTTTGGAAAAAAGACCATGTTTTATCTCACTGCTTTTTATGGAAAAAAAAAGGCCCATCTAGATAAAAATGAAATCTTTCTACATGTTAAAAAAAAGACGTTTCTTCATTTCTTTGTATTACTTCATTACTGTCAACATCATAGAACTAGTCATGCCAGGTTGTTTTTGTAGGGTTGTCCACGATTAGCAGATTGTGTGGACCAGTGTATTATAGGTATTTTTGAAAGTTCCAATGAGTTTACAAAGATGCATTATCTTGTTTCAATGCAAAAAATGTTCAAGAGGATGCATAATTTTACTGCTATGTATGTCTCCTTGACTGCTGATTTTTTCGTCAGAAAAATGGCTATTTGAAAAGATGAAAACTTAATTTCATGTAAGACATATCTGTTTTGGATGAATATATGTGCTCTCTCTTACAGTATGTAAGAATTGTCTGACATTGTTTTCAGTAAGGGATGGCTACAATTCCCCAAGTAGCTACTGAACATACTGTGCATGCTTCCATAAGATTAGCAGACTCTTCAAAAAGAAAGGCAGGGGAAAAAAGTTTTGCAAATCCTCTTCTAATGAAGTCAGAGACAAATGGAGCAATGTTTGTCCCATTGCCAGCCTTGAAGGAGCAATAAAGGGATCATCAGCAGCATGTCTAATTTTTTTCCTTTTTTTTTTTTTTTAATTTTTTTTTTAATTTAAATGTTTTCTGCACATTTTGGATAGCACTTGTATGACAAATCCTGAGTATACTCTTTCTATAACTGCTGCCAGTGATTGCATTCTATATATTCCAGAGGACAGGGCTGCCATCTGGAGAGAGCCAGACAGGCTGGAAGAATGGGCTGTCACTACCTTGTGAAATTCATCAAGTCCTGTATCTGGGAAGAAATAATGCCTTGCACCAATACAGTCTAGAGACTTATTAAATGAGGAGCAGCTGAAAAGGACCTGGGAGTCTGGGTAGACAGCAAGATACACAATTTGGTAGGTAGTGAGAGACACCACATTATGAGAGGACAAGGGAGATTATATCTGGATATAAAGAAAAACTTTTTCAATATGAAGAGAGAGAAACATTGAAAGAAGTTGTCCAGAGACATTGTATGCTCTCCATCCTTGGAGGTTTTCAAGGTCAAACTGGATAAAGCCTCAAATAACTTGATCTAATCTCATAGCTGACCTTGCTATGAGCAGGGAGTTGGACTTGAGATTTCGGTGATCCCTTCTGAGCTGAGTTATCCTATGATTCTATTTTAAATATCAGTAAGTACCTGGATTCTAATGCATTATTTTCACTTTTGTTATTTACTTTCTTATTTTAGTAAATAAAATATTTTGCAATAAACAATACTGTCAATAGTATGCTGAGTGTCTAGCAGTTACTCAAGATATGCAGTGACCAGTGCTGAGGGACCTTATGGTCTTTGGGTAGTTTTGCAAAGCTTTATATATTCTTACCTTGCAAGAAGAATGAAATAAGTTGTTAAAATTCATTACCTTTCACTGTTATTTTAAGAACTTAGATGTGTTTCAGTTTTCTTGAAGATGTAGCTGAAGATTTGTTGTCTGTTTTATAGAAATCTTTACAAGACTGTAGGGATGTATTTCACACTGTGAAAAACAGAAGTAAGAAAGCATAACTTGGAAGTAATAATTTTAAATGAATAGAATAAAATGAAAGACTGGTTTCTTCTGTGATCCAATATTTATGCAAAAATTTCAAATAAGGAGAATTATTTTCCACTCTATGCTCATTTATACTACTTCTACACTTTTCAGCACTTCTCCTCTGCTCTCACATGCTTTCATTTCATATTTTGGTACAGAGTTCAGAGGAAAAGAATGGCCTCAGGTTCTGATGTAAATATGGGCTAAAAAAAAATTTGCCAATAGTCCAAAGCTGGTGACTTCTTACAGGAAGAACACAGGAGTTATTTTAAGAAAAAGCCTTTTGTTTTAATAATTTCAGTTCAAAGAAGTTTCAGAAGTATGAATGGACAAATTTATTTTAAAATTATACAGGAAGTTATAAGATAATTACTTAATACAAATCACATTTAAAAATCATAGAAACACAGAACAGTTTGTAGTTGGAAGGGACCTTAAAGATAATTTTTTTCCAACCCCCCTGCCATGAGCAACCTGGCCTTGAACACTTCCAGGGATGGGGCATTAACTTCTGTGAGCAACCCATACCTTACCTCTGTCACAGTAAAGAATTTATTCCTCATATTTAAACTAAACTGATTGTCCTATCAGTTTTAGAATTGTCTGCAATTTAGTCCAGAAAATAATATTGCTCTACTGAAGTCCTCAGAATTTTATCCCATTACTTTAGACTTATAATGGATGTAACTCCATTTTGTCCTTTAGAAATGATTTCTGCTGGTGAAAAAACCACTCATTGGAACAACATCTGAATCTCAGACAATCTATTTAAAACCTGTCTGGACTCATTTAGACTGCTTGCATAGGATTTTTCATTAAAAAAAAAAAAAGTTAACAGGAATTTTTTTGTGAGTCATCTTTAATAGATTGATATCTATCCATTTCCTGATTTAAAAGATTTTACTATCAGGGAATGTTCTTCTAGTAAAGCTGAAATAAAGCTGAAGTTATCCTTTTGGTTCTTTTCCCTTGTTATGCCTGTAGTTTTTGTTACATCTCTATTCTTTATTATATCTCTGGGGTTTTTTTGTTCATGTATGTATGTACACTAAGAGGGTGGCCTAACTGAATCAGGCCATAATTTTTTATTTACATTTCTGGTTTTTGAAGCTGGCTTTTAGGTCCAAGAGTCTTTCTTCATAAGCCAGACCTTCATGCTCTGAAAATTTTTCCCTTTTAGCATACTAAATATACTTAGCGACAGGGAATCTTGTGATGAAACACCTTCAAGGGATTTGGTTTAGGGATCTCAGAAGAAGGACAATTATTCTTAGATGAATAATTATGTTATTTCCAAAATAATTTACTTATATTTCATTATTTCCATAGTACGAGAAAAACTATTGTAAAAATTTTAACTTAGTTAAGAAATGCTCTTTTAATCTCCTGTAACTTCCAAATAGACATGTGTTAGTTGAGAAACTTCATTTCTTTTAATTCCTAATAAAGTATTTCTGATTGTATAAAATACTCATATTGGTTCCTCTTGAATTACAATCCCTGTTTTAATGAAAGGTTGGTCTAAGAATGCTGAAGGCCTGGAAGGCTCTTCACCACTGAGTTTAGTCCTCTGCTACAGAAGGAGACACAAAAAATGTACAGCTAGAATGGATTTATGGAACCTCTATTTCATAAGGCCCAAGACCTTCCAGTAAACTTTTGACTTTGACTATCACCCTGCCCCAAGCTGTAAGTATTTTATGTGTCAGGAAGAAACCAGGGAGTCATCACAGAAAGTACTTTGGTTCTCTGGAAGCTATTTCTTTATAGAAAACCCCAGAGGACCCAAGGAAGCAGGCTATGCGTTATTTTTACAGTATTTAATAATGTCATATATGTGAAATATTTCTACCAGATGCTGTGTGATATTACTTTAAAGTCACACCTGAGTAAAAAAAAATCTTGACTCTCTTTTCAAGACTTTTAAGTCACTGGGCATCCCTTTTTGGTCCTACTGGGGTATCAGAGGAAGCTTGACGTATGGGATTAATTCAATTAATGATTGAATAATCTGTTTTCCCTGTTTATACAGTATCATGACCCCAAAAATTTCTACCACATTGCATGACTTGCACTTCTTGAGCAAATTCTTTGCTCTCACAGTTCAATGTTGGAAACATTCAGAACCTCACTTCTCCTAGGAACAGAGTAGATTGGGATTTACCTCTTTTTAACAGCAAGTGACTAGTATTCATATTACAGGGATGTTTACTTAGGAAGGACTTAGCATAGTGGCTGAATTGTTGAAAATTACTTCTTACGTGTTAATAATTTGAACCCACACTTTCCCAGGTTTTAGTGGGTTGACCTTGGCTGGATGCCAGATGCCCACCCAGCCGCTCTATCACTCCCCTTCCCAGTCAGACAGGGGAGAGAGAATAAGATGAAAAACAACCAGTAGGTTGTGATAAGCAGTTTACTAAAGCAAAAGTGAAAGTTTGCATGTGCACAAGTTAAGAAGAAAATAACAAGATTTATTCTCTACTTCCTGCTAGCAAGCAGTGTTTGGCTACTTCCAGAGAAGTAGGGCTTCTGTGTAACAGTTTCTCATCAGGCAAACATTGTAAACAACAAATACCCCCCCCTTCCTCTTCCTTTCCTTAGCTTTTATATCTGAGCTGATGTCACATGGTGTGGAATATTCCTTTGGTTAGTTTCAGTCAGCTGGCCTGCTTGTATCTACTTCCAGGATCTTGCCCTTGATTGGGGAAGGAATGTTACAGTACTGATGCTGTGCTCAGCAGTAGCCAAAACACTGCTGTGTTATCAACACCTTTCTAGCTACCAATGCAAAGGACAGCACTGTGAGGGCTGCTATGGGGAAATGAACTTCATCTCAGCCAGACTCAATACAGACGGTTTTGTTAATGTTTCTGATATTTCAGTCAGTTCCAGCCTGCATCCCACATTTGTCCTTTCCCTTTCTTTTGAGTTTCCCAAACTCTGTCTCTCTTTTTCTACTCCTCTTTTATTTTAATTGGGCCTCAGCTGTTCCTTCATGCTGTCAGTTCTTAAATGTACACCCACCTTTATTTGATGCTGTGCTAGATGTTTTCAGCCCTATCATCTGCACCTGACTGAACAATAACTAATTCCTCTTCCCATGTAAACTCTCTTGTTGGTATTATTTCTGGGATCTTCAGACATATTATGGAAGGGAAAATTACACCCTGGCTCTCCCTTTCATATTTAATAATACATTTCACAAAGTGATTCTTAGAGTTAATGTAAAATTTCAACTACATTAGCCTAAAAGAAATAGCACTTACTAAAAAATAGTACTCCTAATGAACCAGAGGACCTATGGTCCTCTGAGTCTTTACCAGGTAAATCTTCCATTGATTCCAAAGTAAAAAATGTTTTTAAGAAATGAAGGGTGTTGTATATTCTCATTCTTGTTATTGTTAAAATAGGATAGTATTTTTTGCAGGTTACTAATTCATTGTAAATCCACACATTCATCATAATCGAAGATATTGTGGTTTGTATCTGCTTGCCACACTTAATTTAATTAGGATAGTCCATTTTTTCTCTTTACTTCAGAGACATTAATAACCTGTATAGCTCTGCTCTTTAGCTAAACATTTTTTGGAACTCAGGATTTGAAAGTATCAGCCTTTGGCTTTATAGCTGTAAAAATCCTCAGAGTCAAAAAGGGGAGAAAAACCCTCAATAAACCAAACATACATGGTATCTTTAGTAGTAATCTCCTTGAAAAAATCAGGCTGTGAATAACAAAGAAATAGAAATAGACTTTTTTCCTGGAGAGTCTGGTCCCGTGGGTCAGACTGGAAAGTGTTAATGGTGCGTTTTTGGAAGGCTGCATTACCACCATCTCTTTCTTACCTTTGTTGTGTCAAGGTTCAAGATTATTATGTCAAGTGGCTGTCAAATTAGCTATTTTCATAAGCAGTAAACTAATACATGCTATTAAAATATTCCTGTAAATATAATATGAAGAATAGCAACACTCTTCTCTCATACAGTGTGCATTTTGAGCTATATCAACAATTAACAGGTGATGGAATAAATAGAAATAAATAAATAAAATAGAAAAAAAGGTTTAGTAAATTTCTGTAAAGAAAATGTTTTTCTACAGTGTTGTCTGTAGGAAGCAAAATCATACAAAAATTCTAACTAAAACATTATGGCAGAGCACTCAAAAGCATTAGGAAAAAAAATGGCTTTAGGTATCTAAATTCATGTCTGACAGAGCTCAACAGTGCTGAGCCAGCAATGACTTTACCTCATTGGATGTTTTGGCTTTGATCCTGTAATTCTGAAGAAGGATTTCTAAGTCTTCATTAAGAGTAAAGGGGGAAAGGGGTGCCAGAAGATGTGGTTGCATAGCTTGTTGCCTTTGGCAGAGGCCAGCCCAGGAGGCTCCTTCCCCAGTTACTGTTTCCAGCAGATCTCCCTGCAGGGCTGTGTGGCCACTACATGAGTTATGGCATTACTGGGGCACCAAACAGGCCCTGGAGGTGGGAGCTTCATCAGCTAACCATGCCACTGAAAAAACCCTGCTATGTAGAATTACCTGGGAGTTGTGTAAAAGAAAAAGGAGCCCAAGGTGAACTGCTTCAGTTATTAGTCTGGAAATACTTTTAATGGTAGTATTAGGAATAAATAGGTGTTCTTGCAAAATTTGTAGTGTGATTGCATTTGGTAATGGGAAGTGACAAGTTACTGGTTATTCAGTTGTTAGTTATAGAAGAGTGCAGTTTACCTAGAAACAAAGGGACCATGTGACAGGGGACGCATTGTAGGCATGTCGGGAAGGCTGTAACCCTGGAGCACCTCAGCCAATGGGGAAACGGGGAGGGACCTGAGTTTCAGCCAAGGGGATAAAAGAGGCTGAGACCTCTATTAAGTTGTGAGACCACACTGGGGATTGGCCAGTGAACTCTCCCTTTTATTAGAATAAAAGTTTTAGTTAACTCCTCTGTCTCTTGGACATTTTTGAGGCTCATAATAACAGAAACAGATATATATATGTTTCAGAACAGTAGTATTAAACCCCACCATTTTCCAAGTCTGAAGTGCTTGTGTTTACCTGAGGAGAGAGAGACCTCTCACATAGCTTGGATGTCTTGTGTGAGGGATCTGGAGATCAGTGTATATGCCAGGCCTGAGTCAAGCATATGGTCAGTGTTACCTTAGATACTAAGGAAAGATTTTCAATCAAGAAGATGCTTAAAATTTAGGAGACTATGGTGGTCACACTGGACGTTTGAATCAGCCTCTGATTCAAGACAGAAAGTGTTTGCAGATGCTGTATATACTGTGATACCCGGACTATTTGGTAAAGTGCTATTGGTGGACTGCTCCTTCCTTCAAATGTGCTCACAAAACCTGCCCACCTGTGGCATCACTGTGTGCTCTGATTAGGGAATATATATTAAGTTCAACTTTTTTTGTCTAGAATGTGTTTTTTTTTTCAGTAAGTGTTTTGGTGTGATTCGTTCTTCTGTTGTTTCTGTGAGGGAGAGGGTGTTCTGGAGTTCCCAAGGGCATGGTCCCTTTTGTAGACATTCAATGTGCTTTCCATCTGGACTAGCAGGCAAGATATTTAGTTACTTCTGGAGAAGAAAAGACTGATATAAAATATAGAGTTGGAATTAGCACAGAAAGCAGACAATCTTTTTTTTTCAGATCTGTAGTAGAGCATAGGTCTTGTAAAAAATGCACTAACCCAAAGAAAACTCAAAACTACCTATCAAACAAGTCCATTTTATACAGTCACTCTTTTTTTTCCCCCTAAATTCATATTTAATCCAGTAAAACAATATTCCTATTAAGGCAGTCAGGCCTGTGCACAAATGATTTGTCACCACTAACAGGACTTCCCTGCCTTGTGGAAATCTGAGCCCTTCCTTTACTGATTTTTTGTTTTCCTGTCACTTGATATTAAATTAATGAGAAATCCATCTCTATTAGTTTCAAAATCTATTTTTTTCCACTTCCCTTCATTTTGTTCTTATTGTATTCAATAATTTGATGTACATTTCTTTCAGTATAGAAATATGCCATTACTCAAAAACTGGTATTTCTTCAAGTGACTTGCTCATTCTCGTCTGTAACATCTTTATTGATAGCTTCTCTGAATGCTTTTATGTTTTTTAGAGAATGCTTTTTGAGCTTAAATGTCAATGATTTCCCCAAAAATCACATCATTGAACTCTGTATATTCTTCAAGAATTTACCATGGTTCCTGAGAGAAAAGAGACTGCAAAAAAACCACGTTTTTATAAATCACGTTGCATGAACATGTATGTCTTGGATTTGTATAATTTTTCTTTAATGACAAAAATAACATGAATCTTAATAGGACATGCTAATTGCTATTATCATCAAAATTTCAAAGTAGTTTTGTGAAAGCACCCAGACTTTCTGTAGTCAAACTTACTTACAATTTTTCAAAATTAAATCAATCATCTCGAGTTTTCTTACTGACGTGTTCTGATCTTTCCGTTTTGTTGACACTGTACTCAGAATTAATTTTTAAAGAGATAGTGCTCTGTCCCATTCCAAAATTTCTGAATTGCTTTGTTGAAGCAAGTAAGAAAGCTAAAAATCCTTTGAACTGATCCTGGACAGCTTGTCAGTACGTTTGCTGTGCGTATGTCTCTGGACACAGTGCAGTAAGCGCTTAAAAAATTTGATGGTCATGAATATTTGTTTTACTCATCTGCACTGTAATCCTTAATTAATCTGTAATGGAATTTCTTCACAATGGCACTACCAAAGTGTTATAAAAATATTGTCTCTCTTCTGAATGAATTAGCTGGGAAGAAAAGAGAGCTCATTTGGCCTGTGAATCTCTGGAGGTCAAAAGCAGCAAAATCAGTTGAGGGGTTTGCTTGTTAAAATGGTAGAGCTCTTCTCCTTTTTATCATGAATTAATGAACTGTATTTTTCCATAATATTATGTCAAGAAACCTCGTGTTATTTGGATAAGTAATGAAGATAAACATGTTTAGCTCCACAGTAATGAAGTTACCATTCATGACCACAAATAGGTGCACGCTGTGGTTTAAATATATGTCTCCTTAAGTAATTTGAGTTTAGATATGTGCCTGTTCTTAGTATTTATTGAAGGCAAGCCACTACACCACAGATCTTGCAGGTAAAATTCTGATGTCTGCATGAGATGCGATGAGCACAAGTGGAACAGCAGAAAAAATAAGAGTTCTGTAGGTGACTGTGGAGAGGTCAATCTAGATTGCACTGATAGAATGAGGTCAATAGATTTCCACCTTATGCCAGGTTTTTTTTCTGCCTGTCTGTATCAGTACTGTAATTAGACATACGTGCACGTGAGCAAATCCTATGTACTTCTGCTGTGAACAACAGATGAGTTAACTTTTTTCTTTAATTTATTGCTACACAGCTGATGCATTAGCTATCAAGGCATTTAAGGTGTTTTTTTTTTTTTTTTTAAAGGCGTTTTTCCTTTATCAAGGGTTTTTTTTGTTTGTTTTAGGTTTTTTGTAGGTTTTTTTTGGTGGGTCTTTTTTTTAGCTTTTATAGATCTTCACATAACACTGTAAGTAATCACCCTATTCTAATTAATTGAAATTACAAACAATAGAAAGTTAATTAGCAAAAAAAAGTCCACTGCAGGGCAAGTTAGTAGACTGGTAAAGAAGCCACGATTTACAGTATTTCTGCAACTTTCTTTATAAAGCAATTGCTCTTCATTATAATAATGCCAGAAGAGCAAATAGAAAAAAAATATGTTGCATTAGCAAACAATTAATGAGCATTTGTAGCTGAATAGAATCCACTTTTATGTATTATTTCATTAAAAGTTTACAGGATCCATGAAACCAGAGAATAAATAAATGTAATGATTTCAAGGTAATGGTCTCCTAGGGAGCGTGAATATTGAACAAATGTGTAAGTCTTACCCAAGACTTAAAACCAGGGGCTTTTTATACCTTAATTTCTCTATTCAGTCTTTCATTGAAAGATCAAAGTGTGCTATTAGATAAAGAGAAACTGGCACAGGTATTTCAAAATCGTCATTAGCGTTATATTCTCTATTGTAGCATAACAAGAGCTCCCCTTTTCTGTTAAATCCCCCATACTTTAAATCCTTTTTTCCATTGTGAAGGATACCTCTTTGTGGCCTTGAAGAAAGTAGCAAGTCTTTTGTAGAGGCTGATAATTTCTGAAAGAGCGATCAGCATTTCCTTGGCTGTATATCAACCCACACTTTTTATCTGGGAGTTTTCCATCAAGGCTGTACCATCAAATTGAATGTTTGCATGTACACTTAGGTGACAGGCAGGCTTTTTGCTATCTTCATCATTGTTTCACATAATTGCATTAGTAGGCAGACCTAGTTAGCACCTTCTTCATTTCAGCTGCCAGAGAGGTTTGATAATGGTTTCAACACAATACTGCTTTCTTGATTCCTTAAATCATGAAAATGTCATGTAACTAATGGGCACACAGACAGTCTGCAAGTACAGCTGGAGTTTGTGTAAAGAAATGTACGTCCAGAATTTCAGGGTGTTCCTCAAATTCAATAGTTTAAATATGTACAAAAGCAGCCACTGATGTTAATTTTCTTGTTGTATCCCTTTATTCCTGGTTGCCTGCCTGTATTCATGTGTTGGCTCTTGTCTCATACTTAGATTGTAAAACTTTTGGGAACAAAACTACCTCAGTTGTATATTACTGTGGGGCCTAGTACAAAGGAGTGCTGGTTCTTGGCTGAACTTAGAAAAAAGCACATGAAAATAATTGTCAGGTTTCTAGTAAACCTCTGAAAATTCGATTATTGCTGCTGCTTTACCATCCCCATTTCTAAGTACGTCCAACATGGTCTAAGAATTTTAATTTTTTTTAAAATAAGCTATATACTGTTCCTCACTTTATCACTTTTATCAGACTTTCACAAGAATTTGATAAAAATTGTTTTAATATGCGTGAGTGTGGTCACAGCACGGATTCAGGTGGAGTTCCCTGAACATATGAGTGGTGTTTGTGGCCTTACCACTCAGATTAGGTGTCTTGCACATCTGTGAAATGAACACACATACACTTACTGAATTACTGAATAATAGGGGGCTACTCAAGGAAATTCAAGGCTGAGCAGTCATTTGAAACATATGTGTTAAATTACTGTTATGCTATAGTTTTCGGGGTTTAATTGTACTATAATTTTAGTTCAGGAAAAAAACCTAAGTAGCTTTTGCTGCATACAGGCTGTCTGTATCTATCCTTTTCACTTACACTGTACACCCCACTTCTCTTAAATTAATGTTTAGTGGTGAATTAGTGTAGAATGGTGCAGATACCTGCTCCAGAACTGTGGCTCACATTTGTTGTGCTCTTAGGATGGAATAGGAGACATGCTCTTTGAAACGTATCAGAGGAAGCAGGACTCAATCAATTAATTTGAGAGAATCACACAGCAGACCATGACTCCCCAGTGGCAGTGAGTACCAGCCTGCTCAACGCATTCACAGTGGCTGTTGCAACCATGTGACTGAACGAGTGGCTGATGTAACCTTGTTCATTCAACTGAATGCATTATCCTAATATATTCTCTCTGGTACACGGATAACTGTCCCCTGATAACTAATACTGACCTCCAGTATGTAGGATGTGAAGCCTGTAATTTTTGAGCAGAGGAGGGTGAGGAATGCATGTGCCTGAAACACACTGCATGATCCCAGTGCATGTGTACTGTCTGATTGGAGGTCACAGGGGAAGGCCAAAAGTACAAGAAGTCCTAAGGTTCTCCTGTCACTTTTGCTGGAAGGAGAATCAACACACTGGCCTGGAAGATGGAGAAAGATCACAGATCACAGAGCCACTTCTGGGGCAATTCCTATGAGCCAGGTTTGTTAGACCTGAAGATGAAGTCTTCTGCCTTTCTGTTTCAGTTAGCTATTGGTAAATGCTTTGGTGGAGTAATTTTTAGAGTTATTTTTATGCATTCAAATTTTGAAATCATGACTGTCAACACCCAGAATTTTATACTGTCTTAATTTTAGAAGCTCTTTACCCGCAAATTTACTTGTGTAAATGGTTACACAAGGCAAAGGAATAACAGCAGAGCTTTTGAATGCTTTTTTTTTGCCTTGGTCTTTAATAATACTGATAGAACTTGGACTGACCAGTCCCCTGAGTCAAAGGACCACTAGTGTGGAAACAGTGACTTTCCTTTTGAAATTGTAAGGAATGAGATCTATTAACTGAATGTTCACAAGTCCATGGGACCTGGTAGGATTCATCCCAGACTTCTGAAGAAACTAATAGATGTTATGGCAGGATCCTTCTCTATCAACTACTAAGGGTCTTGGGTGTCTGGGGAGATCTCTGCTAACTTAATGCTAGACAATGGTATTCCCATCTAAAAAGTGACATCCTGGAAAAATTATAGAGAAGATACTGAGTGATACTGAAAGGCATTTAAAGAATAATGTAATCATCAGACACAGTCAATGTGAGTTCACAAAGGGAAAATCCTGTTTAACCAGTTTGATATCCCTCTATGATAAGATCACCTGCCTAGTGGATGACGCGGAGGCAGTGGATGTAGTTTTACTGGATTTTGGTAAGGCTTTTGATATTGCCCCTCACAGCTTCCTTCTAAACAAGTTGTCCAATTGTGGGATGAGCAGTTTCATGGTGTACTGGGTGAAGAAGAGGTTGAAGGGCAGAGGTCAAAGGGTTGTAGTGAATGAGGCTACATCTGGCTGGTGACTGGTCGCCAGTGCTGTGCCTCAGGGTTCAATTCTGGGGCCGGTTCTGTCCAATATATGCATCAATGATGTGGATGTAGGAACACACCATTAGCAGGTTTGCTGATGACACCAAACTGCAAGGTGCTGTTTGCTCTCTTGAGAAATAGGAGACATTGCAGAGGGATCTAGATTGGAGCTTTGGACAATGACTAATGGGATAAAATTTAACAGGTCAAAGTGCCAAATTCTTCTCTAAGACAGAGTAATGCCAGGTACAAGTATGAATTGGGAGATGAGTGGCTGTAAAACAGCTCTGTAGAAAGGGATTTGGGAGTGCTGGTTGACAGAAGCTCAGTGTGAGTCAGCCATGTGCCCGGGCAACCAGAAGGGTGAACCACCGTGATTATCTCACTCTATTTGGCACTGGTGTGACCTTGAGTACTATGTGCATTTCTGGCCCCCACAATTTAAGAAGGATGTGAAGGTCCTTGAACGCATCCAGAGGAGGACAATGAAACTGGTGTCAGGGCTGGAAGGGGTGTCCTGGGGGGAGTGGCTAAGGACTTTGTGTTTATCTATTTTAGAGAAAAGACAGCTGAAGGTGACCACATTGCTCTCTACAGATTCCTGAAGAGGAAAGTCCTGATGTCTTCTCCCTGGGATCCAGTGACAGGACGTGAACGGTTCAAGGCTAAGCCAGACGCTGTTTATACTGGATGTTAGGAAGCATTTCTTTACCAAGAGGTTGGTTAAACACAGGAACAGGCTTCCTGGAGAGGTGGTTTATGTCCCAGACCTGTCTGTGTTTAGGAAGCATTTGGACAATGCCCTTAGCAACATGTTTTTGGCCTGCCCTGAATTGGTCAGACAGCTGGACTAGATGACCATTGTAGGTCCCTTCCAATATTCTTTTCTAGTCTAGGCTATTCTATTTCTTTTGCAGAAGTACTGCTTGCTTTTTGTAGTGTGTATAATTGTGGTGGATGGAAATACCAGTGAACGATTTAGGATTTTGTCATGCTGTGTAACAATTACAATCTGTTGTACATTCATGAAGATTTTAAATATACTCATTTTATAGTTAGACATTGTTATTTTTAATTACTCAAATAAAATAAAGAGACAATGAATTACAAGGAAGAGTTTAAAATATTCAGTGTTAGTAAGAACTACATTTTGTTATTGAGACAAACAACGCTATTATCTCTTCAGTTTACATATTTCAGTTCTGTGCGAAGTACTTGAGACCATCCAAACTGCAAAAACAAATATGAATTAATTTATGAGTACAATGTGGCCTGGCAGCTAATAATTTTTTATGAGCTTGTATTGGGTCTGGCTGAGATGGAGATAATTTTCGCCATAGCAGTCCTCATGGTGCTATGTTTTATGTTGGCGGCTAGAAAGGTGTATGGTAACACACACAGTGTTTCGGTTACTGCTGAGCAGTGTTCAAATAGCACCAACATTGTCTTTCCAGCATTCCACTCCCTGAACAGTAATCTAAGGGTGACCAAGATCTTTGGAGGGGATGTACCCAGAACAGCTGACCCAAAGTACCAAAAAGTTGTTTTGTACTCTATGATATCTGCTCATGAATAAAAGGTAAGAGAAAGGAGGAGAACGGGGAACGATAGAGCAGCTTTGGTGGGCACCTGACACCCAGCAAGGCTGACCCATCACAGAGCAAGAAAAATGGCTTGGAAGTCTCGTTCAAAGAAGAATAACTCTGAGTCTCTTCCTTTTGGTCCCTCATTGACCACGAGGAAGTGACCAAAATGACCGAGTGGAGAGAGATGTTACCCGCATTTAGAAAATGTTGATTCCTTAGTTTGTAGGTTCATGTTAAATTTAATTGTTAAAAAGTTGCATTTGTCTTCCTTTAAAGACAAATACAAATAATATTTAATGAGCAATCTCTACTAGGTACCTGGAGTGCTGGTATTTTGTGTTGGTATTTCATATTTGTATCATGGCCCTCATTTGGAAAAAGGATGTGTAGTAGAACAGTTTTTTCTAGTTGTCAGTCGATTCTGAGGTTCTTCAGTAACACTCACTTTCATTTTATTTCCGTCTGTCTCATTGTACTGATTTAAGGGTTGGCACTTAAATCATGTGATTGATGAAAGACAAATTTGAAAGTTTGAACAAGGGCTGTGAAAGGTCTCAACAATCCTTTGAATAATCAGAGTGGAAATGCCAGTGATGACTGAAGGTTAATTCAAATCTAACCCAAACTTCTGGGTGGACTAAGATGAGCTGGAGTCTTTGTGTAAAGTCTGAATTGTTACATTTTTCTCAAGACAGATCCCTCAGAAAAACATCTAATAAATTATAAACATAAAAGGAAACTAACAGGGAGGTGATGAACTTCTCAAAACCACTTATCAAAGCGGCCTTTAATATTATTTTGAATTGCAGAATCACCTTATACATACTAATTCATTTTGTATAATGTGGTTTGCACCTTATTTTCAGTTTAGCGGTTGGATGAAATTTAAAAGGGCAGCTCTTTTCACAGTCTCTGATACATTGAGATTTGCATTCAAAGAAGATGAATGCAAATTATTTTTTTTATTAAAAAATAGTTCTTGAGAGTAGCTGTACACAAATGCTGTTCATCTGAAAAGCTAGAATCTTGACAAAAATGTAGCTTTAATTCTAGAGAGTTTAGGGGATTTTCATTTGTGTTTAGGCAGAGAAACTGAATTCCTTGTGGAGAAGCAAGGCAGTATTCCTTTGCAGACTTGTCTATCTGATTACTTTTCCCAACTGGCAGTATGACTAGCTTGTTACCTAGAAAAAGGAGTAATGGAATTGGAAAGGTATGAATGAGATTAAGTATCTTTGTTTTATCTAAAATTGAAGTCCTCTGATATTTCCTGATGAAGCATATGATAGCATAGAGTAAATTAAAACAGCAATCAACTTGGACAAATGTCTGACAGGCATCTTTTGATGGTTCTTCTTAAGGAGGAACAACAGCTCTTTCCTTTCTTTCTTTTATGCAATTCATCAGGGTAAACCAGTCCACAGATCTTTGCAATAACGTACAAAACAATTTCTAACCCCAAAGACTATGTCAATTTAAAGAGCACTTTTACAAGCACAGTGACAGTCTACTGCACTTCTTTAGAGAGTTCATTTTTGGTGTCAGTTATAGTATCATAATGTGCACTGTATTATTGTTCTACTTAGCGAATTGCTGATGTGTATAATGATGCACCTGTTAGTCAAGAAATCCCTCAAAAGCCAAACAGTGATATAAAATTGACATACACACAGTCAGAACTGTCAGGATGTTTCCTCTGCATTAGACAATATTTTCTGCTTTATGGCCATTAAAGACTACAATAAAACAGCTGTTGCTGAGTGGTATGTCGTCAAATATCAGTGAAAAGCATTGAGATGATGATAGCAATGTGATGCACAGTGGAACAGCTAAGGATGGTCAGTGTTTTTGTTTCCAACCCTCTTTGTTTTGTTGTTTTTTTTTTTCTGTGTGTATATCTCTTTACCCTAGGCAGGAACTTTCCAGACATCAGACAAGCCAGGTCTAACACTGCATTCTGACTTCTTTGTCTCTCAGATTGTTCAGCTGGACTGCCTTTATTACCATGGAGAAGAGGTGAAAAGAGAAAGACAACTTCAATAAAGAGCTTATTCAATGCATATTTTTCCAGGAGCACTTTAATAATAGGGAGCTGTGGAACCTTCAGCTACACTCCTGCATATCTCTTGGTCACCTGTGTTTGGGAATGAGACTGCCTGCCATTTTAAGGAAGATCTCAGGATCTCCTCCAGCTTTCTGGTTCTGTTTGGAAGCTTTTCTACTGATAGAGCAGGGGGTATAGATGATCATCTGAGACCTGCTCACTGCACAGGTCCCTATGTCCAGGAGGATGTGCTTTAAGCACCAGAGGTGTGAAAGCCTGGTCCCACAGATGGCCCAGGAACACTCCTATGGAAAAGAAATGTGAGTGAAAATTACCATGACCTTGAATGTCATTCTGTGGAACCATGTAGTGTTTATCACCAGCATAATTTGAGGATCACATTTTAAGATAATCTAAAGAGACAGAAAAATATTTTTTCTTTACGTGACTACTGGTAGTAACAATTTTTCAAACAGCAAACACATACAAAAGATACTGCCCTTCAGAAATGTCTTAGTACTTTCTCCTACAATTGCAGATATGTCCTAAAGATACACAGTTTGTTACAAAAGATTGGTGAGAACCAATCGTGTTAAGTTCCACTTCAGTTCTGTGGAACAGGACCATACCTCTCCCTGTAGATCATGAGCCAGCACCCTGGTCGGGTTTAAGGATCTCTTAATATAAGGAACACACTATAATCAGAATAAGACAAGAGAGCAGAGATGAACAAATTATTAGATACATTTTGATAAAAAGATGACTTTCACTTGTTTTAAAAAAATAAACCAGAGAGGGAAAAACTGAATTAGGTCAACATAGGCCCATTGGAGATATTATTTTCTAGCTAAACAAAACCAAAGTCTATTTCA
Organism: Neopelma chrysocephalum; assembly: GCF_003984885.1. NCBI lineage: Eukaryota > Metazoa > Chordata > Aves > Passeriformes > Pipridae > Neopelma > Neopelma chrysocephalum. Next base: position 39,085,670 of record NW_020897693.1, on the reverse strand, counting down.
ACTGTTTCAACTGGCCTCAGGTTAGAAAAATGTGGTCTGTGAAATACACAACAACCTGATTGTGACAGGCACCAGAACAGCATGATCTTTGAATACTATTCAGCAACAAAAATTGTCCGTTAAATTATTGAAAAAGGGTAACTAACACTCCAATTCAGTAATTAAATTATTTCTTCTGAAGACAAATTATTCCCTATTTCTTAGGTAATAAACTGCATCTAGTTTCCACAGGCTAGGCTTATAGTACCCCCTCAACTTCTATGGTTTAACATTTGTTTCATAGAAGGTGGGTAAGTAACAGTCTGGAGGCTATTGAAATCAGAGGCTCTTCGTTTATCGCAGTGGCTTGAAGCTGTAGAACAGCAGAGTAGAGAGTCACAAAGCATTCTCTCAGGTAAGAGTTCTCTGAAATATATGGAACTCAGAGTTCCAAATCTCTCAAAATTACAAGTTAAAATAGGATATTTTTATTTTGTTTCTAACCTTCCAGGGCCCCGCTCTCCTCTATTCCTATTTTCTTTCTCTCTATCCCTGCATAGAAATTTATACAACTCAGTAGTATTTTGAGAAAATGTCCTTAACAAATTTTATATCAAAGTTGCAATGTACTCTGGAAACTTATTTTACAATGTTTGTAACAGCATTGGTTACTCAGCATGAGGGTATTTGCATTTCTGATAAAACAAAATAGTACATCTAGAAAGATATTTGCTGGTATGAACAGCATGATTTCTATGTATGTTGGGTAATAGGAACCTTGAATCTAATTTTGGATCTCTTGGTTTCTCTGAAATGGATATATCCTAAATTCTCTATTCAGTTATTCAGTTATTATTCTGTGCATTTGAAATATATGCATTGCTATGAGTAATAAACAAAGAGATGACAGAGAACAATTTCTTATTCCACAAAGAAGGAGAAAAGTTTTTAATTTCTTTGCTTCCAAATAAATTCATTTGGTTTAAACTGCTAATTAAGAGAACAGATATTTGAGAATACTATTTGAGAATTTAATCTCAGCTAAATCTAAATTTGCAGTCCATGTCTCAGAACAATTGTGATTATTTTTGTTTAATCTCATTTAATTAATTTAATTCATTTAAATTTATTATTATTAGTTGAAATGCAGACAGTATCATGGAATCAGCAGCCAAAATTCCCATCTTGAAATCAAACAGTCTAAATATATTGTGCACAGATTTAAACTCAAACTGCAGCCAAACTTTTTTTTTTGATCCTGCTCTTGGAAAGGACTCAATCACCATCCATCCTGGTCTTACTGTCCAGGGATTGGGACATTCCATCTCAACAAACAAGAGGTAACTGGATCCTCTTACACCACAGAGCAGATGAACCCTAACCCTCCCACTGTCTGGTTACAAGCTCAGATTGCTGTTGTATGATCACCATTGCTGAGATTTTAAAAGAAATTGAGAACCTCACCCAGTTAACAAGAGTCAAGCCCTGGACCCCGAAGGAGAGAAGGTGTGCATTTTCTGGAGATGGTCCGGAGGCTCTGCCTTTAAAATAGAGGTTCCCTCAGTTTATCATGGGGTGTACTTTGGACCCTGGATGAGATATCAGTGTTTCACTAATCCTAATCCAAAATTTGTAGGTATGTAAGTCGGCATTCTGGCAGAACCTGTGTACTTGAGTTTGGTAGAGAGCTAGGGAACAGTAATCAGAAGCAATAATTGGGAATCTATCTATTAAGGAATAAATTTTCAAAGGGACCAAATTTTCAAAAGATTCATAGATTCATAACATGGCATGTAATGGGAAAATAGTCTTTATATAGTCTTTAACCTTTGGAAATAAAGATACTTTTTCCCTTTAATATTTCAAGACTTTTTTTTTCTATTAAATATTTTTTTCATATATGCTGTTGATGTAGATGATTGTTTGTTCTGCTGGCACTTTTAAGAAATGTGTTTCTTTTGTTTCATATTTTCGTATTTCAGAACAAAAGAGCAAATCTCCTTTAAGGTCTCAGCACAAAATATTTCATAAGTATATGGAGCAGGAAATTGTTTTGGATAACACCCTGAGTAAAAGATAGCAAATTTGACTAGTGATTCCTTTTTTAGGGATGAGAAGCTATAAAACATAGGGGAATTCCTTTTTTAGAAGGTGATTTTGTGAATAGTTTCCTTTATATTTAAGGATTATCTCCTTTATTCTTAAGGATTAAAATGGAGTTATTAAAGCCCTTTATGTTTGAAGACTTCAGTTTTTTGGCCTTCATGACATCTTGTGGCAAAGAGATTCATAAGCTTATTAGATGCTGTGTATCAAAGTATTTTAACATTTTGTATGGTTTTCTATTTCCATTTCAGTTTATTGGATTCCTTTTTGTGTAAAGACAAAAAGGAATATTTTATTGGCATTACTTTTCCAATATTTCTCTCTTATAATTTTAAGGGATTCTTTCTCATGGCTTGTTTCAACTGAACTGGTAACAGAATCTTTCAGAACACTATTAAAAAGGTCAAGACCTGGAAATAATTTCTGGTAAACCTGCTGTAGCTCTTGTACACTTATGAAGGCATAAATTTTAAATGATGGTTCATGTTCCTCAGGAGAAGAGTTTCTTTTGTTACCTTAAAACTTTACCATGGAAATATCTACATTTCCTTTTTTTTCACCCAGAGAAATGAAAGTTATATTAAACCCCAAGTATACTGTTTTGATACTCTTTTAACATCTCATGACCTTCATTGATTTTTCAGTGAATAGTTTATTACAGATATAATAAACATGGCTAATTCACCTGACTGTCAGTATCTGTCTCAAGCTAATGCATGACAGATAATCCAAATGATATTTTAATGTTTATCAAGGAAAAGAGGAGAAGAGCACAACAGGAGTTCCAATATACGTCAGAAAACACAGTCATAAGTGGAGATGTGCTGTGTTGTAATTTGTGAAGTTAGCTGGGATGATTGGTGAAGCCGAGAAGCCACTGTGACAAACTCCTCTCTTGAACTATATGTCGCAGTTCAGCTGTATTTAAGAGTTTGAAATTAGATTTCATGTTTCATGGCAAATATTAGAAAGATACCATTGCAGTGATTGCTTTGAACATACTGTAAAATAAGGAAAGGGTGCTTGACTTCCAGGGAAAAGAAATTCAGGGTAAATTATTTCAGTTCAACTATACTTTACATAATGAAGTGGTCAGTTATACATAACACCGAATCCTCTCCTTCCTTGCATCTCCAAAATAGGCTAAGCACTCTCTGGAAATATGAGCTCAGATTTGTTTAAATATTTGGTGTTTACCCTTAAATGAGTTGTCTGTGGTGAACAAGCCGACTAAATGGTTAGAAAATTTTTTCATGAATTTTGTGTCAGAACATATATATATATACATATATATATACGTATATATATTAGAATAGCTCTTCTGATTTCCTCAATTTTGAAGCTTTAGTTTTCAGAAAATTTCATTTAGATAATCTAAAATTTTCCAGCTCTAATCTCTGCTTGAAGAGAAATGGCTAAAATTTATTAGTAAGGATATATTACCAGCAACAAAAACCCCACAAGTGAACAAACAACAGAACAACCAAAGCAACAACCTACAGTCTTCTCATAAATCTTTAGTCAAGGATTTATGGACTTAAGAGGATGTTATTGGGGAAAACAGTCTTGAACTTTACAAACTCAAGAAAATCCCAAAGGCAGAATAAAACTCAAGGAGATATTGTTTGAAGCAGTCAGCGATGATGACCTGAACAGTGACAGCTGGGCATTTGTAGAAATCAGGGACCATCTTGAGAGGTAGGAAATTTGTTTAGTCATCTCTGACTCAGGTTCTGTATTACTCCGATAAATTAAAACTTATCCTTCATGTGCATGTTCTGCAGTATGTGGTGCAGAGGGTGATATTCTTCAATGACAGAGAATTACTCTTCTATTTTTGCTTTTATTTCAACCGCTTGTAAATGGATAAGTTGCTGAATGCACACTCCTTGCTGTCAACCTTTAATTAGGTGTGAAACCATCTTATAAAGTGAGTTTTCTTTGCCTTTAGAGGCTGCTTCCTTTCACTTTGAAGTACTTCTGGCAAGATATGTCCCTTTCAATAGCTTCTGTTCTCATATGACTCTCTCAAACTGCCTGGCAACCTAATTTTTTATCCTCACAGCTTGATATTGCCTTTATATTCCATTACATCCTACAGTGAAATATTTGTTATTGAGCAAACTGTTCTCTGAATCTGTGGATACTGTTCAATTCCACATATTGTGTTCACTTAGAATTAAACTCTAGCTTGGAAATGTAATTAATATCCTATGATTTCTAGGAATGAAAAGGGGAAAACAAATAAAATAGTGAGTGATTTAACTGGTTTATATGACTTGAACTACTGCCACCACATGCCATAACAATAGGACAGGAACAACTGAGCTGATGCCAGAAATGTGGACAAAAGCAAACACGAACTTGCTTTCAACCCTGAGATGTAGACCTGGTTTCAGAAGGTGGGACAACATCCAGTCCATCTCTCAGCTTCCCTGTGTTCACCACCTAAAAGCTGTAAGGACTGCAAGGTCAGGGGATTGCAATAAATATCTACCCCCAGAAGCTGTATTACTCTCTCCATGACAAAATATAGACATAGGAAAGATCTAAATCGGCTAACAGTACCACTGTGGCTGGTAAATGGTATCTCATCACAGCTCCTTGAAATAGTATAAAAGGACAATTTTTTATGGCAAGAAATATGGTTACAGCCTAGGGAAGTACTTCCCACTGTGCCCATTTGATATTTGCAGCTGTAACAGAATTAGACACACTCTGGCATGGTCTAACCTGTGGGCTGCTGCTAAAAGGAAACTTTACAAGATGAAACTCGCACTGGTAACTGAGGAATCAGGATGTTCCGTATCAGTTGAGGTAAGATGAATTGAATCTTTGCACCTGTGAAAGAAAAAGTACTGAAGTGCAAAAAGAATGCAGAAAAAAGACCCTGAAATGAGTTTTGCTGCTCCACCTGTAGTTATTTAGCACCTTCTGAAATAAATATTCTGGACATGCAAGATATATATACATTCTAACTAAATCAGGTAGAAGAAACGGTGAAATGAAGAGCGTATCAGCTCTTTATTAGAGGAATAACATGCCATTGCAGAGAATATATAAACCACAAAATTACTAAGGATGTTAATCCATGCCAATATTAGGGGTTTTTTAAGTACTAGAGAGAGTCATAACACATTTTGAAAATCCCTTTTGCCACTTACAGCAGTATCAAGATTTTCCTACCTTCTGGTCTTGCATGTGTCTTATACTTGCCCTTGAGTTACAGTGTGTGGTTACACCTCCAGAGGGGCAGAACAGTGACAGGGTTGTGATTCTTGATTGTGAGGTTTGATTTATGATAGTGATTTGCAAATGTTAGTTAAGTTTTATGATATACAATTTGGGAACCAAGGGGTTAATAAGAGAAAACATTCTGATGAACTGTTCTTACTAGTATAATCATGGTGTGAGAATTATAATGTGAAGTCCAAAGTCTTATCTCAGATTATACAGTGAGTCAGACTGTTAGGGTGAGAAATCTTCAAAGCTATCATAATAGATGAGATTATTACATGTTAGAGCTGAGTGAAACACATGGTTTAAATTTAAAATCTGAACTGTCACCTTATTTTTATTTTATGTAAACTTTACTGTGATTTCAGTAGGTCTTGTAGAAAGTTTTTGCAACCATATATTATTAGTTATACATTAGCTTTAAAATCATAAAACAAGAGCTAGTTGAATCACAGTTTTCTAGAGAATTACCTTTTTGCTGGTTTATTTGCTGCTAGATAATGTGTGTTGATACAGACATATTCTTGTTGACTCACACTCTTTTCTAAATAGAAGTGAGTGGTTCAGCTGATTGATATTTTTTGGTATTACTATTATAAGTACCCAGAGATATCAACAGAAAATAGACCTGTTACTTTAGTATCTAGGCAGGTGTAATGACTATTAAGAGAAGACTTAAAGCCTGGTATCAGGTCAAAACTGTAGTGTTTACTGTGATTCAGCTGTTTTATGCCAGGGGAAGATGAATTCTGGACATTGCCTCACCTTTGGGGGAAGCCCATGTGGCTTGTGTTAGGCAGACAAGATGATCTGGGGCCCTTCCTCAAAGAGCTGTGATGCTACTTGCTGCAAGTAGTAGGCTGAGCCAGGCTACTGAGGCAGTAGCTGCAAGAGCTGACAGTTTCTGTCCATTGCCAGTTGAGTATCATTTCTCTGTAGATCTCTAAACTGTTATAAATAAGAAAACCAAAGGTTGGAGGGTAAAAAAAAAATAAACTCCATTCAAGAGTGTTGTAATGACAGATGGAGACAGAAGCAGAACAAGGAAGAGAATTCACTCTATCCTGTTTCCATGCTGATTATATACCTGAACTACCTTTTCCAGTTTTGAACTTCCAAAGCAGTTTATTTCTTTCTTTGTACTATAAATTTGGTCACATATTTATCTTTTCCAGTTGCAGATCAAAACCTTGAATGGTGATTGGAATATTACAAACTCGTCAGCCACCAGAAACTTATACTTGTTTAAGCAAAATTTATATACCAATTTTATTTCTTAGATAGAAATGTGATTCTTTGTCACTTAAGAATTATGTTAAGCAGGGAAAGTCTTATAAAACCAGCTTGTTAACCTTCTATAAACAATGGTGTTAAGAAGTACGTCACAGACCTTTGTGAACAATTCTACTGGTACTCAGATTTGTGTAGCCCTTTGAAAGCTAGAGTTGGCAAGACTTGATAGATTAATTTCCTGAGTGCTTTCCTGAATTGACTCCCTCTTACTGCTGATAGCAGAATACAGATGCCAAATAGGAAATTTTTCTTCTGAAGAAATCATTCAGTGAAAAGAGTTTCAATGGTTCATATACAATAAAAATGTTTACCCTGTAGGCAGCTCCAGAGTTATTACGTTAAGAATAAGACCTGCATTTGCTTTATGCAAATATGCCAACAACACAACCAATGTGAGCAAGATGTATAGGGTTTAGAGTGTGTATAGAGTTTAGGAGTGTGTTAGGCTTCCAGAAAATGAGCTGATGAAAAGAAGGCATGTCTATTATGGACAAAGGTAAACAAGAAGAAGGGTGTTCAGTGCCTTTAGGCTCTCAATACTGAGCTTCAGAGGGTTTAATGTAACTTTTTACTTCTGTAGGAGATCTGCAAAATGTTGCTGCTCTATTTGACTTCTTAAATATTTCTGAACAGAGATGTTATGGGATGTTTCAAAAGTCAGTTGATGAAACTGAGCTCAGCCTGTGATCCTGAATGTGCCTTGGGTTTTTTGTTTGCATAATCAGCTGTCTTGTGCATGGAAGTTTGACCATTACACAAGGAGAGGTTAGGGAAAAGGAGAGAGCCTTAAATGTCCCTGTGTGTCATTGTAATGTAGTGTATTCAACTCATGTTTGATTCTGTGGACAATGAATTAGATCTGAGTGTGAGCCAGCTAGATATCAGGATATAGCCTGGAAATCATGAGAAACTGCAATTATGAAATTATATGAGGAAGAAGGATGGGAGTCTGAGATCCTTTCATTATTTTTTTGGTGATTATATAAATCACAAACCTGAGATAGTTTTTCATGCTCTCATTAGCACTGCAATTGGAAGGGAGCCTCATCCTGAAGCGCTGCCTAAATATGCAGCTCTAGATGTGAGTTTTTAAAAGCAGAGTTGAAATATCCAGATTTTTAAAGCAAATAAGTTAGATATTATTAAAACTACTGATAAGCCAAAAGTTTCAGAGCTTGAATTCCATTCAGATTGTACCTAAAAGCACACTGAATAAATATAGGAAAGATATAGCTTATTATTTTTACAAGAAAAATATGACAATATATTGAGCAGAACAAACAGGACTAAACCTTGCAAGTACTGACCAAACACATCTATAACTACTTTGATAATGGTTTGTTTATCATGCTGTGAAAACAGCAACTAGTTGAACTCATGGCTAGTGCTTTCCTGGCGACAAGGTCTGGTGCCAAAATCATTTAGTCCCTTATTATAAACCATTTTTAGGCTATTTGTCAAATGCAAAGTCAAAATCTTAATCTCCATGTGGGTAATTTATAATCTTTTCTGCTTTACAATACAAAGTGTTCTTTTTAAGAAGAAAATTTACTTGAAACAAGTCAGAAGTTGAGAAATATCTTAGTTTTAACCCTTTCAGCATCTAGAATTATCTATTCCCTCAGGTAAATTCACAGGCCTCTATAATACATGAAAGACTGATCCATATGTATGGCATATAAAATATACCCTAGCAATTTATATGTGTAGAATGGGTTTTTATATTATTTATCTAATCAAAAGTGAATATTTGTGAAATTCCACATCACCTTTTCCAAATTTTCTTTTTTTCCCCACGTATAGTACTTCTGAATTGGTTGAAAAGGCATTTTATTTTTGTGGCTCCTAAATACAGACATAACTTCCATAAATTAAAAATCACCTACAGGGAAACTAGCTCTCTCTTTTCATAAAATGATATTATAATTATCTTCAGTGAGAACCCTTTACAAAAATCTGTGGCACCAATTAGAAAGAATTTTCAGTCAGAATGGATTTAGCAGTGGTGTGCCAAAGCCTGTTCTTGTGGTGTTGCTCTGAAGGGCTGTCTGATGCCTTCAATACAGATACAGAACTGTTGCAAGCCTAAGGCTTGAAGTTTAGAAGTCTAAGACGCCTTCTCCTCTCCTACTGGGGTCATGTAACGGGGAACATTTGTCCCATGCTGATACTTTTGTCATGGGCATGTGTCAGTCAAAGGTCATATAATACACACAAGTCCACAAGTAGGTACAATAAATTTCCCAGACATCCAGTAACCTGCAAGCCCTTCTCTGCTGGTTGACTCTGTTCCACAGAGGAAGAAACTGGAAAAGAGCTAGTTATGCAGAAAATATGACTTCCAACACTTATTTCAGGAGCATGGAAAGGCTGAGAAAGAGGAGGGAGTAAAAATAAATTTAGGGGAAGTCTCCTTTCCCTTACTGCATACCCTAGTAAATCTATGCAGGACATACTTACATATGTATTATATATATATATATGTACACACATATGTATATAAAAATATATGTATAGTTAAATGTATCTTCAACACAAAATTATTAACATCTGTCTTTGCAGATACAGTTCATGTATTGGGTATTCATTGCATTTTAGCCCATTCCTGAAACCATTTTCTTCTTGCTGACTGCCAGGTTCATGTCTCTGATTGTTTTATAGCAGTTGCTCACCACTTTTACTTCACTGACAAAAGCAAAGTTTTCATAATTTCCTCTTAGCAGGGTCAGGTTCTGATATGCCTGTATGCAAGGTTAGAGGTATGCCTATATTAAGTGGGAAATCTTATTCTTCCTTGTGCTAATAAGCAATATATTAGTCTCTAATAAATGGAAAATTGTTCCCTATTGTTAACCTTAAATATTAAAAAAATAATAAATTAGAAAATAAATGTTTGACTAGCTTAAATAAAAGCACAAATGCTAGCTCTGGTATTTTAGTTAAAGTGAAAAGGTCAAGAGCTATTTTGGGTCTTAAAATACATATGAATTACATTTTTTACATGTTACTGAATGCTCTAAGTTAAATTCTGTTCCTTAGAAATGATGTCTGAAGGATTCAGCTACAGCAGCACTACAGAAAATGTTGGAAATTTATGTATTTTGCAGGGAAATATGCATGACAGTCAATTGCCCTGCTCTTTTGCACGTTTCTACCCAGTTCTTTCTAAAGTTATAGGATAGGGTGAGAAATGAGTAACTGACAGATCTGTTTATCAAAATATTTTGTTTGGAATGGGTGATAGCTAAAATACCTCATCAAATAATCTAGGTAGTACAGTGATATTTATTACCAGAGAGGGTGTCTGCACGTCAGACCAGGTTGCTCTACATAGCTGTTCTATATATCTGCAGATGACTGAAATCTGCAGCAGTGGAAAAGTATCAAGGACTTAGAGAGGACAAGAAGTGCTGGAAGGATAAAAGCAGGAATGGGAAAGAGAAGAACAAGTTATTGTAGTGCTGCAGATGCATAGAGACAGATTAACTTGGTACTGTGAAGATGAACAGTGGTTTCTCTGTACAGAGATTTTTTTTCTAAAAACTTGGTAAAAAAAGATGAAATAGACCATGAAATGTCAAAGTCAGGATTTTTTAAATTATTTGTTTGTTTTCTGATAACATTTTATTTTAAAAGTGTATTCAGAGGCATTGCAAAGCCTGCTTCTAGCCTATCAGTTGTGAGACTGTAAAACAGAAGATAATTCACACGAGAAGGCATCTGGCTTTCACTCATGCTACATGTCCCACAGTGCCGGTGGTCCAGTGCCAGAGTTTCCTGAAAGCAGCCTAGTTAGTGGATCAGTCTTGTTCTGCTCCAGTAATATATCTCAAGATTAAAGATAAAACTGTAAGCGTTGACAACCGTATAGTTTTATCTTTCTGCTGTGCCATGTAATTTGATAAAGACTCTTGGCAGGTCACTTCTCATTCTTCTTGGCTTACTGACTCTTATCTGTGTTAGGAAATCACAGTAGTACTTGGCTTCTGAAAATGGAAAAGGTTGGATACGGATTATTTTAATAGTTGTTTGCTTGTTTGTTTTTATGCAAATCTTTTATTCTCACTAGCATCTACAAAATGTAGAAAAGATTTATTCCCATTTTGGAGTTCACAAGTTATATTTGATCACATCTACACAAGGTCTGGGAGACAACTTTAAAAACTTTTAAAATGTATTTCGGTGAAGTATGCCAGTAATATTTTTACCTTGCTTCGCTTTTGCTGTTAGCAGCAAGTTATATCAGAGTTGTTTGTGCCAAGGAGCCAGATACTGAGTTAATTTTTCGTTTCAACATAGTCTTATTCATGGTTTGTCTGCTCAAGTAACATGGGTCTTTTTGCTCCCAGGCAACTGAAACATTCATAAGGTCAAATCTAGTGTAAACAGAAATCTGTATCCTAAAGAACAGAGAAAATACACAACATTTTTTCAACCTGTTGTGACCACTGTTTTTTCCTTACAGCTTTATATCGTCTGTATAGGAAAGCCTCCTACTACTGCTGCTATTCCTGCTGGCAAGTGCAGTTGTTTCAAGTTCCTTTCCCTCACAGGGCTTGCTGTTTAGGAGAAAAGCCTGGTGCAATGGAGTTCAATAGCTGCCCTTTCCTTCAAACAATGGAGCTTTCTCTGCTGTCAAGTGTGCTGGGAACTCTTTGACCTCATCTTTCACATTCCCTGTTGCACAAATAACTGAGTTGTGACTTCCACACATAACACAGTGGCTGACTTTACTGATTGCTGAAGCTTCCATTATGCCTTTCAAGCAAAACTGAAAAGCACTGTGACTTGGAATCATGGAAATTACAAATCTGATTTTCAGCTATAAAGGCTGGCGCAACTTTGCTAAAGCTGATGCCAATTTACAGCAGCTGAGATTCTCAACCTGGAGGGGAGGAAAGGAATTTAGATCTTTCCAATCCATCTTAAAAAAAAGATGTAACTAAGGATGAAATAATATAATCTAGTTTCTTGTAGAGGAGGACTCTAACAGAATTTAAATTCTATGTTGATGAGATTCAAAAAATACTCTTGTGTTTTTTCTTCTTTTTCTGCATTTGAGCCATAGCACATCTCTAGTGTTTGTGATATTGGAGAGATAGAAAGACTTGCAACAGTCCTAGTTTAAGTTTGAGTCGTATTTTGGGGAAGCATTGTTTTTTATTGATCTGCACCAGTTGTATCTTCATTTTGAATGCAATCATATTTCCAGATGGAAAATATTATAGCCTTGTAGCTACAATATTGTAGTATTGTAGCTTTCCAGCTACTCTTGAGCTAGTAAATGTTGTTGAACTTATATAATCTAGTACAGCTTTTCATTCTAGTGAAAATGAGAGTGTAGGATCTCTATTTCCCCCCAGAATTCCACAGGACAGGAACCTAGAAATAGCTATTAGCCTTATGAGAGGGGCACTAGTCTGATGTGTAAGAAACTGCTCTCCTGATACTGAGGTGTGCATCCTAATGACCTTCTTTTAATATTACAAAGAATCTAAAGGGCTTTGAAGCCAGAAGGCAGGAGCTTTGCTCTGTAGATTGCCCAAGTTCTACCACAGAGGCCCAGCAGTATCTAATCAAATGTCTAGTTATGCAGCTTTATTGGGGAATTGTAACTCTCTTTGTCCCAAAATTGACATGTTTTTGCATTCAGGGTTTATTTCACAACCTACTGCAAAATGTTTATTCCCAAGAATACATATGGAAGTGTGTTTGTGTCTTGCTATCAATACATTGTAATGGTCATCTAATGTACTTATAATTTGGAGCACCAGAAAATAATACAGCTGTAACAAAATTAATAGGACAGCTATCCCTATGCTCCTTCCTGTATGAAATGAAAGGAATTTGGTGTGTGTACTTTGGATGGGGCATTGAACTTGAAAAAAATGCTGTGCTACAACTGGCTTATGTATGATGGATGTTAACATATATCATACATACATACATACATCTGCTGTCTCTGGCAGCATCAGAGGAGCTGGAGTTATGACTTTGATGAGTATGCTTTTCTTATGTAAGAGTAACAGGAAAAAAAAGTGAATGTTTGGAGTATATTCCAACCATAGCTCTTAAGAAACTTGTCCCTGCTACATTCAGAAACTGCCATTGTTCAAATGTGTCGTTAGACAATGAGGCTTCATAGTCTTGAGTTGCTTCCTGCTGAAAGCAAGACTGAAATGAACAGGTAGAGAGGAGTTGAGGGACCGTCAGAGACAACAGCTAGAGCTCTTTGTTCAGTTACTTGCCTGCTATGATGTTTCTCTATGAGATTTAGCAAACTCTTAATTTACAGTCTTTTTGGCTGGCTGTACCTTTAAAATTAACCTGAAATAAGTTGCTAGGGAGCATAGAAGAGAAAAAAAAAATTGCCAATCCAAAACCTCTTAGCCAAGGTATGAGCGCTGTGCAGAGTTAATAATGACAGTTCTGACCACAGAGAGTGAAAATTATTCTAATAGAAAGAAGAAATAAAACTATTAATGTAATTTTGAAAGACTGAGATCTAGAATAACAATAAAAATGAAGTGGCTGAACACACCAACAGCTAAAATGTGAGGGATAACCAGAAGCTGAAGACATGGCTAAAATGGTGAATAATGGCTAACAAGTTGAATTCCTTTTGATGTTTCTAGTGTTCTGCTCTAGTTCCCAATAATCATTAGGATTACTGGTGTATGATTACTGCAAATTTTAAGACAATATGTCCATCAAGAATTTACTCTCTTTTTCATGGCCTTTATTTAAGCATGTAAACTGTACTGAAAAACAGAGCATTGTCCACAATGTAAGAGGAAATAAAGAAGAAAAAAACCCCTATAGACAAAAAAAGGTTGAAAACATCAGAGACCTGATGATGAAAGTTCAGATTGCATCTCACTGGAGAGATTCAGCTGTGTTATTTCTGAGGGCTCTCTCTCCAAAGAAGCAGGTTGAGGTAATTTGCTTATGGTCTGCCAGTGGCTTCGATGGCATTCTGGTACTGCACTGGCACAGTTTGCAAGTTTCCTGTGAACTTCAACAGGGCAATCCAGCACAGAGGGAAAGAATAGCTTTGTCAAAAGGCAAATTGTGATACTTAGCTTATCATTCTAATTAACTTCATTTGTTCCAGTGACACACACCTGTCTGAACCAAGCGTATGTGAGCTGCTGTTCACCTAGATGATACAGAGACAACTTTTATTCTGAAGACACATGATATGCAATTTTGTAATATTTTAGATCTGATTTAAGATGGTCTTGGTCATTTAAATGCTTTAGAAACCACTAGAAGTTCTAGTCTGTGTTTTTATTAAGGCCTAGGAATAAAGGTCTTCACATTTGTTCAATGATTTTCAAAGTGTCACAGTGAGTGGATATTAAGAGACTAATGGCTCTGTCATTTAATGAGTTGGATCAGTTATTCTGCTGCTTTCAATTACTTTTATATTTCTGATTATGGGCAGCTGTCCCACAACTTTCATTCATTTCTAGGGGCATCATCCATACTTGCATGTAGGTTTCCTTTGTTTGTCTCATGTCTGAGATTTGGGCACCTTTTATCTCAGGAATAAAATATCTGTTTAACTTTGAGAATAAAAATGAACCCTTCCAGATTGTGACTAGCATTTCTATGTGTTTATGATCCTGGACAGTAGGTGAAATACAGTTCCTACTGAATTGTTTTTGATTTTTTCTCAGTTTCTCATTGTTTTAAGTGTTGAGTGGTTCCATGTTGATATTGGATTTCTTTAATAGAAAGTATTATCATGGACTTTTCCCTGCACAAGTAGCTGTGTCTGAGGCTTAAGCCTCCAAAGGCTTGAGAATTATTTAAGCCAATCTTCTGACTTTGTGATTTCACTGGCTATTTATTTACTTGAATAGTAGTTCTCAATCTTGCTTTCAGTTTTATGAGTGGTTAAAGATATGTACATACAAGAGAACCAAATGGGCTCTAAGGCTTGCAGTAAAAAGAAGCAGGTAAACTTATAAGAATATAGGCCTGTGATTTGTGAGAAGAGCCCTTTTCTACGTACATAAACTTTGATTTAAAACTAACTATTTAGAGATTAATCATTTTTCTCTGATTTTTGAATGCTTAATTATGGAAACCCTGGGATTTAGACAACTGTTTCCTAATCAGGGTCTTGGCTTTGCTGCGCATTACTGACATTTATATCAAACTCTACTACATCAATGTTTCACTTTTTGGCAACACAGCAGGTGGAATATATGAACATCTGCCCATCAGCCATGGAATTACACCTCATTTATTGAGGGAACTTGTCCCATTACTTTGGGCTTGTCCTTTTATACACTGTGCTGGGACTTGATTTAAGTCTTCTCTTTATCAAAATTTGCACCACTGAATGCTTTTACAGTTTAGCTTTCACTAACCTGGTTTTATAAATGTCACTATGCTAGGAAATTCATTCATTGCCTTGACTTGGAAAATTAGTTTTGAGCACCAGGTGCATATAATGCGTACCAAATTGAGTACTGTTAGACAATTTTTTTGATAACTGCTATTGTTACTGAGCAACTACAAGTATAAAAGTGGTGTGGAGGTATGAGGCTACTCACTTAATAAATTTATGAAACCAGTAAACATGAACTATAGAAACTAGGATGTGTAGGTAGAGTGAAGAACTGGGGTTTTTTTCAACAAAAAACAACTACATATACTGTCCTGAATAGCTCTGACTGACTCCTGACTCTATGGATGCTCCAGAAACTGGATTTCCTAATTAAAGATATGTCTTCTGATCTATTATGAACCTACATCTTTGGGGAAGAGACTTTGCTGAAGGGTGAGTTACTCTGGTGTGTTGAAGGAGAGGGTTCTGTGGAGAAGAAAAAGGGCAAGAGGTGAGCACACCAAACTGTAAAGACTCTTATGACAGGATATTTGTGTTGAAATGATCAAATAACCTGTTGAAATAGCTCCACTCGTCAGCGTAAATGATTTGGGGTTTTCATGTTTTGCTCACAATTTTTACTGAACCTGAAACTTTTTGTATAAAAATTAGTGTACATCATTTCTACAGATATGGTAAAAGTCAGATACATGAGAGCACTGAGATGTGGTTGATGAGTTTGACAAAATGAAGAGACCACAGTACTGTAATACACTGACCGTTGCAGTTGTGGACTAAGGAACCAGAATAATTTCACTATACGATTCATCTGACATTAATGAAAAGCTGTGTAGAAACGGGTTGCTTACAGGCACCTTGACTTTTATAACAAAGGGATCTTGAGTATACCCAAAGATCTAAGTTGCCAGATTCTTAAGTGTTGGAGGTAATAAAAATAGGCAGCAAAGACATGCGCAGTGCAGGTATCCCATTCTGGGTCCACAAAGCAGAGTGAAGCCCCAGCTCTGCCCTGCACTGTGTGCATTTCATAGCTGAGTTTGCCAACTATTGTCTGCAAGTCAGTGAGCTCCTATTACCCAGTTTTTGGCCAGACTTCTTAACTGGGGCACAGCTCCCAGTAAGCATGACTAGATTTCTCACAGGACTGTGATGGCACGTGTCCATCTGTCTCAGGTGTCTTTGCTCCTTTTTTACCATGCTCCTTGGTATGGTGTTAGAGACGATGGAGCCAGATTAGGTCTGACACGTTTGGCAAAAGTAACAATACCTTGTGCTTTGCCTCCCCTTGTTTCTTCACTGTGTGTTGTCCCAGGACCAGCGCCCAGAGGGATCTCTTCATTACTCTACTATTTTGATCCCTGCTGCAAAGTCTATGAATAAAAGAGAACAGTGAAGAAACTTAAGTAAAAGCAACAGTGAAGAAACTTATGCTAGTTTTGCCATACAGAAAAAAAAGCATCCTTCCAGGTCCTTAGCCAAGACTCTGGTTTCACAGTAAATAAAATACACTGCAGTAGAGGCAGTAAAATGAAAGTGTTTTAACATATTTTGTTTTCAGAAACATGAAGGTCTAAAAAAAAGTACTACCTCTGACAACTTTAAGACAGTTTGGAGGAATATTAACAAAAACCGCAAAGCTGAAATTTACTTGGTTTTATACATTTCTGTGTTATTCTGGTGCTTTAAAGGGTAGTGATGAGTGTATTTAGGATATAGCTATCAATTCTTTGCTTCCTAATAAAGCTGCATACACTCGTCATTAGAGATGAAGTTGTGCTGTATACTAAGTGTTTTAATTTGCTCAGTGACATTCCTAAAATACAGAGAGCTAAAATCTCCAGTATAGGAAGTACCAATGCTGTTTACTTGTAGGCGTAAAACAAGATTATATTACAGGCTTCAAATAGAGAACTTTAACAGAAATGTAGGAACTCAGGTAAAGAAATGTTTTTAATTCTAGTTAAAGCTTGGAAAGTAAGCGGGACATTCCTATGTAGATACAAATAAAAACAGAATAGAATTAAGGGGTGATAGTAAATTTAGCACATTATGTGCAGATCTATAGTATTTCCCTTAGTAATAACATAATGCTGTGAAATAAACTCATTTAAAAAAGAAGTATAAGAAAAATTTTAAGGTAATGAACTGTTGCATCAGTATCTTTTTAAATCTTGTTCAGAGTTAGAGGAACACATTAAGGTATGGTCTCCTCAAAAATTTTTCAATTCTTGGGTATCATTCTTGCACCACTCCTTTCAAAATTGCTTTTTTTATTTCTTTTGACCCCTCACACTGGTAGATCAGATTACAAGGCAATTCACATATTCATCCTCCTCCTATGCAGTAGAGCTCAGGGAAGAAGAAGACGACATCTTCTACATATAGATTGTGAAGGTGATTCAAATGCAAAAAGGAAAATGTGGCATCTTGTCTTGCTGAGTCTGGTTAAGATCTTACTTTTTTCCTACCTCAGCTAGTGCCCTTGGGTATCATTTAGGGATCATTCTTGGTGAAAACAGCTGGATAGAAACAATGGCAACCACTACAAGACAGAAGCTGGTTTCTGAATTTGATGATACCCTATCCTTTTGGGTAGTGAAGTAACATCTATAACCCTGCTATTTCATAGACACTTAGAGCACAATTGATGCAAAAACATGCAAAGTTAGTGCCAATGACAGTCCCACACTATTTTCGTGGTTCGGGTTAGGAGGAAGGTGTAGGTGCACAGAGGCGTGTATGCTCTGTTCTGGTAAGTGAGAGAGGGGATGTGATTTTTCTGGCTCCCCAGTGTGTGCCTGTTTGAGATGCAGCAGCTGGAAGCCCAGTGCTTAACTGAGAGGCCCAGTCCATAAGCAGGGATCATTGTTCCTCCTCCTTTGTGAGCACTGCATGAATCTGCATGATTGCAAGTACCCTCGCTGTGGGGTTCACATGCTATGAGATGTTAATGCTTTACTAAAATTAGAACATTAACTCTGATACTGGTTTGACGCTTTTAAATTATTCCTGTCTGAGCCAATAGCACATAACTCTATCAATCTGTAATTTGAAACTATTTCGAAGTAAATAGTTTCAAATTTGCTTTAAATTTTGAAGTAAAATTTAGCTTTCAGAGATTTCCTGGTTTGTATATTTTAGGGACAAAAGTCCTCATTAGATCACAGACTTTTTATTCCCTTTACTCTGGATCTAGTTACATTTGCACAGAGTTCAGCCTGACTGAAGTACCTCTTTCTAAAGACCCTGATCCTGATCACAAGAAAAAAAGATGGAGAACCCATACTTGCACTTAGTAATCTGTTACAACGATCATTCATTTTTGCTGTTAAAAATACAAGTCCAGTTTAAAATGTGAACTTGCCTGGCTCCATCTATCCCTTGAATTTTATCGTGTGTTTCTCCAATAACTTACTAAGATCACTTTATATGTTTGTGAAAGAAATAAATGTACTTCCATATTATAAATATTCTTTTAGACCAAGACACTTGTAACCTACTGCACGTAATGTAACAGAGGTGTAACACCTTTGACTTAACTGGCAAACTAAACCTCTGTGTTGCTGGTGGAACGGTGGAAAAAAACAAACAACAACTTGACAGATTTAATATCAGGGACTTGGACATCTCCTTTGTCATCTCTTAAAAGTCCATTGGCTCATGTTACTTGGACCTGATGGATATATAAAGACATTCTCTTTTGTTACTTTTATACTGAAAACTTTTCACCCAAACCTGTGAGAGCAGGACAACCTCAAACATCTTTCCAAATAAAGTTGTGAAAAAAATTGACATCACATTAGCAGTTACACTCTCTGTCTTATAATGAGGCTGCACAATGTGCTTTTGTTCTTTGTTTTTCATATTATTTTTTAGGAAATTTTTATTCTTAATCATGGCAGCCAGGGTTCCTGTAACTCCCTCAAGTTTCTCTGCCAACTGCACGTACATTGAAATGTCCAGCTGATTGATTACCAATCTCTTCTTCCCAACGTGCCCTTTTTGTTGAACATTTTCTCTCCCCTCCCCATACTGTTTTGTTTGGGTTTTTTTCTATTCATTTTGCCACTAAACCAGAATAGGATTTTTATTCATTTTTATTTCTCAATCTGGCATAAATTCCCATTACAAAAGTCACATTTTTTTGCCTAATCTTTTCTGTCAAAGAATTGTGGCTGAAGCTTTATCTTCAGCTTTGAGGAAATTTAAGTATATCCAGTAACAACTGTTTCTACCTTCCTCTCTCTTCTCAAAATATTCTTGAATATACAAGGTCTTTGAAAGTGCTTTTCATAGACTCTTCCATCAGTTCCTACACATACAGATTGATTAGTAACATAACTGGTTGTTTTTTCTGAGATTTTAACTGGTTTTTCTCTTGACTTTGACTTAACTTGAAGGGTCTCTCATTCAAAGATGCAATGTTTTACTAAATAATGAACAATAACATGCATTTTAAAGTGTATATATACATATACTTATTCATACAAGACAATAAAGTATATGTAAAACAATACAGAATTTGCAAATGGGAGTAATTCTCTGATTTGAAATGAGATTTTCTGCAGTTGCCGAATTGTCAGCTGCAAGAGCAACCAGAAGGAAAATCCACTGTCACTATGGAATCTGAAACAAAAGCACTAAAAATAAATTAACTTATAAATTTCATTCAAAGAAGCCAAGGAGAATGTTGCAATAAATTAAACAATTCATGTTCTGTGGGGCTTATTCGTGCTTTCTACTGATTGTTCTACTGACCAGCTGTAGTGCACAACCTAAGTCAACTCTTTCTCTGCTCAGAGTTGCCCTCTGCAGTCCATTTACAAGTGTTTTGACTAATAAATTTTCAAGTGAATCCCTGCTGGTACTTCTGTATCTCCTCCTGGGAATCTAACAACTACCATCATTGACCTACTTCTGTCCTTTTCTTAAATCATTCTCTCTTCTACATTTCTCATTTTTCCATCTTTGTTACAAAATATATCCTCTCCCTTAAATATTCATGTCTTAAAATTTTACATGCAATATCTTCATTATGAAGATTCATTGATAGCAATTTTCTCAGAAAAAATGGGATTTTTTGCTCTGAAATTTCTGGGACTGTAGATCGATTCTGGCCAAAATTGATGCAATATACACACAGTCTTTTGTTTATTTATTTATTTAAATGCAACTTTGAAGAACTGAGTTCATATTTATTCTTTTTCATGTGTTTCTCACATTTATCTCAAGTTATAATCTCTAATAAGCAGCACTAGTCTCTCTCATTATTTATTGTTTTGATGCAGAGAGCAATTAAATATAATTAACTGGCTGATTATCATTTACTGGTAGAATTTGCTAAGAATGCATATGCTTCTGCAGGGAGTTGTTTGCTATTTCCTGCACCACTGACCTGATGCTCTTTGGAAAGAGCCTTTTTTTCCCCTCTCTATTTGCTGCTTCACTGATCTGGGGAAGGAAGAAAGTAAGAGTATGAAAATAAGTATGCCCTAGCTTTTGAATAGCTATCTCACAGAGAGCTAAGGGATAGATTTTCACTTTGGCTTTGTTGCAGTGCTGAGATGCAGAAGCACTAAAATATTTGTAATTGGACCATTAAAAAAAGGTAAGGATATAAGCTTTTGTAGTGCCCATATGATGCTGGGAACACATTCAAGCCAAAAGGTGTTGGTTTATTTTTGATTTGTTTTCCAAAATGCCTTTTCAGATGTGAAATTCAATGCCAGTAAGATGTTCTTTGTGTGTAGAACTGATAAATTTCCTGCACTAGAAATGAAATTCATCATTTTTCACAAGGCCAGTCTGGATAGCATGCCACTAGATCCTTATTTGAGCCTTAAAACATTCTATACACGAGTTTAAGTGATGGTTGGTGGAGAAATAAGTATTCTGCACCGTGGTTTTGTAACTGCCACTATCAAACTGATCCTTTAAAACTGATATTTATATGCTGTTGTTTGCTATCACATAAGGTGGTAATTTGAGCTTCTGATCTTGAGATATTCAGGGGCTCATCTCATCTGAAGGTAAAATTCCTATCATTAACTTGCCACTTGGTCCTCCCTATTGGAATTCCGACCTAGGTCCCATTTAACACTTCATGCCTTGCCTTGTTTTTTAAGTGTTGTATTTTCTGTGCAGATAAGCTGTGGCCTGATGAAAAAGAAGTGGTTTTTTAGCCAAACTTTGTTTTGATAATTAGTGATTGAATGGTCCTTTTTACTGTAATCCAGAAATGCATTCAATTAATTTTTTTTACATTTAGGACTTTGAAGAACTGCTGTTCTACCAAGATTCAGCTTGTTAGATTGGCATTTCCATTAAACAAAAAACATTTTTCTCCCCCTGTGTTAGAAGCCCATCCACCTCTTTTCTTAGTGCACTTGAGTGAGATTTCGATTCTCACATTTGTGTAGTGCAACCTGACCAGTAAAATATTTTTTCCTATCTTTGCTTTTGAGAATGTCAGACCCCTTTCTAGCAAACTTTCAGAACTTTTTAAATTTCTGTATATTTCTATTCCTCAATATTGAACAATGTTCTCTAATTGAACAACGTTCTCTCTTTGGACATGCTGGCAAGCACCACACTTAGAGAGAAAGAGCTTTCAGATGACTGTGCAAATGTTAGCTAATTATGTCTCCTGTCATTCTATGAGACAGACTAGTTTTATCATCTACATTTGCACAGATGGGCAATTCAAATCGAGAGATTTTCAGGTGATTTGCCCTTGACCAAGCCAGACCAGCCAAACAGTCTCAGAGCTGAAAATGGAGCCTGGGAATTGTTGCCTCCCACAAACCAGAGCAATTCACCTAGATTTTGGACACTAACTGATTCTGAATAAATATATCTCTTGAAAGTGCAGCAAGTTTCGTACAAAATAGTCTGTATTTCTGGCACCTCATCAATAGGTATCCTGTAAAGAACTTCAGGTGCATCTATGTTAATGCTGTAAAGGACAGCTATGATAACCCACGTTGCTATTTAACGTAGCCTGTGCATTTCACCCAAATTATGCATGGCCCCCAACATGGAAGCTGAGCCACAGTTCAAATCAGATATTTTTTGGTATAAAGGTTATATGGGGTTATTTGCAATGCTTTCTCTGTGTTATTGTATGTCAATATACAAACAAACACACAGTAGTTTTCTAAGGAAAAGTTAATGAAAGAAATTTTCTTACTACTTTTCTGTGTTGTTTTAGTAAATATAACTATAATGTAACAATATTATATCTGCATATTATATATAGTATAGTCAATGTAAACATGTAAAGAATTTTAATAGCCTTTAACTCGTGTTGCAGGTAAGAACCATGTGAGCATGAGAAGTCTCACGGGGAACCTCATTACAGGATTCCAGTACCGAAAGGGTGTCTACAAAGAGGACGGAGTCTCTTTCTTGACAAGGAGCCACATAGAGAAGACAAGGGTCAGTGGGTACCAGTTGTACTGCAAGAGGTTTTATCTTGATATAAGAAAGTTATTTTTACAGTGAGGACAATCATTCACTGGAACAACCTCCCCAGAGATGTGATAAAGTAGTGGTTTACAGAATGCCATTGGAGAGGGTGCTAGATAATCTCATCTAGGCTCCCATGAAAGAGATCTTTTGAAGGTTGTTCTATGATTCTGTGAGAAGGCTGAAGAGTCAGAATTTCATGGGGAATTGTACCAATTCATAAAGGCTGAGTTTTACCACATTTATTGTTCAGACACAAGATTTAAATGGCCCAGATATGCTAGCCACCTCTTGTTGAGTTCTGTCAGAGATATTTTCAGCAACATTTCACAGAAAGTTTCTTAAGGTCTTTTATTCATCAAAATGTTACACTTAGAATCAACTTTCAAAATGTGCTAAAAACTATGTCAACGGACTACTTAGTATTTTGCTATATTTTACCCAGAGAAGTTGTGGGTGCCCTATCCCTGGCAGTGCTTAGTCCAGGTTGGATGGGGTCTTGAGCAACGTGGTTTAGTGGGAGATGTCCCTGTCCATGACAGAGGAGTTGAAACTAGGTGATTTTTAATGTCCTTTCCAACCCAAACAATTCTATGATTCTATAACTCTAGCAGGTCTGCTCTGTTTCTTAAGGTTAACTTGGGTCAGACAATGTGTTTCAAATTCAAGAGTAAGATTCAAAATTTTTGAGTTAAAATACCTGTAGCCAAATTTCATCATACAAATTGCAAGAGCAGACATAACACACATAGAGTCTACCACTTGGAAGGTGATCCATTTTTCATCTGTGTTTGTTTTATTTTGTAGAGTTTTCTAGACCTGAATTCCCGAGCCACTCTGACAGGCTGCAAGAAGCCAAATCTGATCTGTGTGCTCTCATACAGACTTGTTCACCAGTTTGACAATGCTGTTGAATTATTGTCTTCATGGCCAACCTACACAAAGTATCTGCCAAAGCAAGTGCTGGTTTAGATATGCAGCTAGCTAAAACTAATGCTTTTCTGTATTTTTTTTTTCCATTTGACATCTCTATGTTATTTTTTAGCACCTTTTGCTGCTTCCATGCCTTGTCTGCTCCTTTTCTGTTCTGACCACATCTTACTCTCTGTAATTCCCCATGCTAATAGTGTTGTAAAAGAGGTAGACAGAAGTAGATCTATTATATGCAAGACGATAAACTTGCTGACCTCAAAAATCTTTAATTTGCTATTTTTTCCTGATATCATCCTGATATTTATCTTGGGAGGTGTATTCATACTTTGTAATGAAAAATGCACTTTTAGTTCAAGAAATTGAGGGAAGCAGTTTGTTCTCATTACTTGAGGGAATTAATTAAATTCAAGTTTGAGATGTGCCTGTCAATGCCTTCATGAGGGATCTGCTATTCTAAGAGGAAATACAATGTAAGGTTTATAAAATTTTCATTTAGAGTCCTCTGGTTTCTTAGAGTTACACTTTTGAAAGACACAAAAAACCTGTGTTCCATAAGTTTAAAAACTCCTAATCTGCTTATAAATGTGGTGCTGGACATTGCTAGATGGACTAGCTCCATAGGCAACAATTTAATAAAATTTTAGCCATTTGTCGTGGTTTCACCCCAGCCATCAACCTAGCACCACGCCGTAGCTCATTCACACTCCCCCACCAGCGAGAGCGAGACTGGAGAGAGAATTGAAGGGTAAAAGCCAGAAAACTTGTGGATTGAAGTAAAGACAGTTTAATAGGTAAAACAAAAACTGCATACACAAGCAAAGAAAAACAAGGAATTAATTCACAGCTTCCCATGGGCAGGCAGGTGTTCAGACATCTCCAGGACAGCAGGACCTCATCACACATCATGGTTACTAGGGAAGACAAATGGCATCACTGCAAATGTTCCCCCTTCCTCCTTCTTGCCCCCACTTTATATACTGAGCATGACATCATATGGTCTGGAATATCCCTTTGGTCAGTTTGGGTTACGTGTCCCAGCTGTGTCCACGCAGCCCCAGTGTCCTCACCAGCGTGGCAGTATGAAAAGCAGAAATGGCTTTGGCTCTGTGTAAGCCGCACTCAGCAATAATAAAAATATCCCTACATTATCAGCAATTGTTCAGCTCAAATCCAAAACACAGTCTCATACTAGCCACTGTGAAGAAAATTAACTCTACCCCAACCAAAACCAGCACACCATTTGAATCTTATTTAGCTGTGAGAATTATTCTTTCTTTCTCTCTTTTATCTTTCCTGTCCTTTTTCTGCTTTGACAGATAAGTTGTGAAATCTTAAAGGCAGTTTCTGAAAGAGATCTACTGGAAGCCTGACTCCTGTAAGAGCTACTCAGAGCAGACTTATAGATTAACCTGACAAAAATGGTTCTTTAAAGATTACATGTTGAGATAGGAATGGTGCACGTTCTCAGTCCATCAAAATGTAAAAGTTTTGAAAAACATTCCTATACTGAATCCTAATTCCGTATATGAAATGTTGGCATTTATTAATTAAAATAAAATCATTACGGTACAGAATAATAGTTTTGTTCAGAGAAGTTTCCAGGTTTTATTAAAAATTAAAATTGGAGCTTTGTTGTTTGAGAGTATCAGGAAAAGCCTCTACAAGCCCTTTGAGACTGTACTCTAAAAGATGATTGATTAAATTTGAAGTTCAAAGAACTTGCAAGAAGTTAAACAGTGTTTTCCAATGAAAAACACATTTTTGTGAAACTTTTCCAAACCAGTTATATCCCATACAGTTTTCAGCTCTCTGTTTCCTTATGCAGCATAGGGTGATTTAATTTTATAATAATGTCTGTTGAAAGAACAGTAGGAAAGAAAATTTTGGAGAAAAAGTGAAAAAAGAACATGAGGAGGTAATATTATAATCCTATTAATCATGCTTATCCTGGGAGGAGCTCCCAAGTAGCAATTTAGTTGCTGTCACTATTAAAAAATATTTTACTTTTACATTATTAAGCATTCATTTGTAAGGCCTCCATTATGTAAAGTAGCTGTCAGCTCTGGTGAAATCTATTACCATTGTCTTTATAGCTTACTTCTCACTTATATGTGCACAGTTTTGATCTAAAAGAACTACATTATTGCAAGGGAATATTCTAAATAAATGTTTCATTTTTTCACATTTATAAACCAACTTAATATAAATACAGCGTATGTAATACATACATGAATTCAAATCTTTCCAGAAAATATTGGACTTGGAAAAATTACAGCTTCACATACTACTCAGTGTTTTTCATGTTATCAGACTGCTCATGATCTGCAACAATCTCCATCTATCTATCTATCTATCATCTATCTATCTATCAACTATCTATCTACCTATCTATCTATTTATCCATCTATCTATGTCATTGCACCTACTGCTCTGTCATTTCTTATAAAGGGCTTTGAAATTTCAGGACATAATCAATTAGAGAACTATTTCAAACCACTGCATTAGCTGCTTTAGTACAGAGTGTCAGATATGGATCTTAATGCTATCCATTTTTGAAAGGAGAAGGTTTTGAGTTAGCCTCCTTCACTGGCCGCAGCTGCAGTGGAGAATTTTCAGTATCACACTATATTCAAAATTGAAACCTAAAAAAACTGCAGGAGGCAAAATACCATATGTGGGATAGCTATTTTCATATGTTGTTTTACTAATAATCACTACACACCTATCACTTTTTTTTTCATTCATAAATGTTATTATATCTTCTAGTGGTTTTTAGTACTGTGTAGATGATGATATCATTCAGGAAAATTAAGTTCCCCAGCTGAGAGTGACACTGCAGCCATTTTCCGTTCTATGCAGCAAGACATGACCTGATTATTGAATGTTCTTTTACTTCTGTGTGCTTCTGCGTATGTTCTCTGTAGACATAAAATCAAATCTATACCTTTCCAATATATTTGTATTATCAGGACATGCTTACTTCCTAAGGGTGATTTCTTTCTGAAAAAATAAAACCTTTCTCTCTCCCATCTATGATCACTTGCCAAAATGCACAGTGAATTACTTACTGCTGTTTTAAGTGAGTAGCAGGGCACGCCAGGTTTTTGCAGGCACCCATCCACTGGTCCAGCCAGGGCCCCTGCCTGCCCAGAGCACTGATGGCAGGCACCTCCAGGGCAAGTGGGGACTGACGGGTGTGCAGTGTTTGCTATTGGATGGGCACTGTGCACTCCACACTCATGAATAATGGGGCAAGAAGGAGCCTACCTTTGCATACAGTTGGTTTCTTACCCAGGAAACAAAAAGCCGTGAGGGAATAAAGGACTCCTGTGCGGTGCCTCATTAGTTTGCGCTCTCTCCCTTCTTGCACAGTGATATCCCACTGATGCTTGGAGTCCCTTTATGTCTGTAACATTCAGGGCAGGAGTTGCACCTCTCTAAAGATAGTAAACTCCCAAATAGGAAAATATATGCTCACTTCTCAAACCATCTGTACTCATATGTGAATAGAGATACATTCGAGTGATTTGTAATACATTCATGCATAAAAGTGCAGAACAGCTAATTCTGATGTGCTAGAGGAAACTGCTGCAGGATTATTACATTCCTAGGAAAAATTATCGAATTTATGCAACCTGTATTCAATATTTACAAAGGTAATGGAGGTGAAACTTTTGATCATCTGGCAGTGGACCAAAAGCACTCCCCCTGGAACTGTGAGGATGGATATCTTCAGGACAACAAAAATATGTCAGAAACTTACAGGAGGGATTACAGTAAATGAAATTATATGGACATATGAAGTGGGCTTTTCCTACAAAAACATTAAGTAAAAGCCATAAGAGTATAATAATCAGGGAAAACCAACTAGCCTTTTTTTTCAGGTAGTACAATGGAAATGAAATTAAAAGACTATTGAGTAAATAATAAAAATCCAGATGCAAAAAAACCTCTTGCCATATATTTTACTAAGTATGAAAGGTTTGCAAGCAATCATGAACCTGTTTGTAGAAGATTAACAAAATGTGGTCTTTGAGATGGGTGGGTGTTTGGCTGACAGCTGGCACCCAGAGTGGAGGGGTAAGAAGGTCCTTTTCAAATTGTCAGATTGTCACATGTGGGGTCCCCCAGCAACTGATATGAGACCCAACGTTGTTTAATATCTTAATAAGTAATTTGGATGATGTGATCAAGTGTACCCTGAAAAAGTTTGTCAATGATACCCAACCTAGTGGGGAAGTGGACACTTCAGATGTGAGACTCATCCTGCAGGAAGGCCTAGATTGGCTGGAAGAGTAGACGTTCAACAAGGACAAGTGTAAGGTCATGCACCTGGAAAAACATAATAAAGGAGTGTAGCACAGGCTGGTATCTACCCAACTGGAGAGCAACAGGAGGTCCTGGTGGACAAGCAGCTCAGTGTGAGTGAGCAGTGCACTGCTGTGGCAAAGGGAATCGAGGATGCTGGGTTGCATCCACAACAGCGTCACCAACAGAGATAAATATGTCATTATCCCACTTTACTCAGTGCTTGTCAGGCCACAGCTGAAATATTGCCTTCAGTTTTGGTCACCACTATACAAAAAATATGTACATAGGCTGGAGAAGGTCCAGAGAAGGATGACCCTAGGACTGGGAAACCTGTCATATAAGGAAAGGCGGAGAGAACTGGTTTTGTTCCGCATAGAGAAAAGACGGCTTGCAGGGGACATTATCACCATGTTCCAGTATGTAAAGGTTGGCTGCAAAGATGGAGTTGCCTTTTTCATAGGAAGTCACATGGAAAAGATATGAGGTAATGGGTACAAGTTACTTCTGGGGAGATTCCATTGGACACAAAAGAAAACATTCTTACAATGAGAACAATCAGGTGCTGAAATAATCTGCTCAGGGAAGTAGTCAACTCCCCAATGTTGGATACTTTTAAGATCCAGAAAGACAGGGTGCCAGGCCGTCTTGTCAAGACCAAAAAAGTTTGGATCAGATGATCCTAATCAGATGATCCTAATCAGATGATCCTAGAGGTCCCTTCCAATTTGGTCTTCTATGATTTTATGAAAATAAGAGATCACAGTATTAAAAATCAAGAATGTACAAGAAGTGTCAGCTAGACATGCAAAAAATCTGTAGAATGAGAGACATGCAGAAGGCAGTATGTTTATAGATAATAAAAGACCGAGTGAAATAAAGAACTTTATATTGAGATTCAATTGATTCAACCAGATTTATAGGGGAAGATGTACTTGTGAGCAAGAATAAAATATGCATATAGTTGATAATAAAGAAACCTTTATACAGTGTTTGTTCTAAGATATATTTGACAATTAATTTTGCATAACATTTTCCATTTTAATTATTGTTTTTCCTTATATTCTGACAGTAGGCTAATGACTTGTAGGATAATGAAAACTGTCAGGAAGAACAAAAATAACGCCTACAAAGGAGCTTGCTGCATATCTTTATCTCCAGCAGCACTTGACAACAATATTTGCATATAATTGTACTTCTGGAAAATACAGAAATTTTTGGTGGCAGTCTGAGGCACTGCCTGAAAGCTGGTTAATCACTGGTTGTTTTGCAATGATGGGATTAATAGAAAAGAGTTTCATTGATAGTAAAGCCTACCTTTTGCTCTCCACTTTCAACGCATCATCAGTCTTTCCCTTTCAGTTTATGATGGTATTTAGAGTCTTGAATCGGTTGGCTCAGAGTGAACACAGGGGGGTGGAGAAGGCAGTGTAGAAGGTGAGTTCTGAGGCAAATAGACCAAGAAAACAGCCGTGCATTCAGAGCAATATATCTACTGCTAGCACTGAGAATTGAGACACTCGCAGCCATTTCAGCTGTTCAGCATTGAATTTGCCAGATGTATTCTCTCTTCTGAGTCAGACTTCTCTCTATTTCTTATGTTAGAGTCTAAGAGGAAAAAAAAAAAGAAGAAAGGATTCATCAATTGTTTTGTCCTGCTTCAGTTAAGGTAGGATTTTAAAAATTGACAAAGGGTATTATTAGTCACAATAACATACTATTTGAGAAACAGTTTATGCCAATGCAATTAAAGCCATTAAAAGCACTCAAGACGTTTTCAAAATTGTTTTTTGACATGTACCTTACTCAAGGTCAACTGGTCCTGTGACGGCAGCACTCAGAGTTTCATTTTCTTCTTTGCCTCATAGCTCTTACTTTGTTTTTAAGCTACTGTACTGGAATTAACTCACACTGGAGTAAAAGGGAATCTTCTCCCATGCCTCTTCATTTCTATGGCTCACTGTACTTGATTTGTCCTTAAATGTTTTCTTAATGGCATCTGTAGGTTTGCCTTTGCAGGAATTGGGATTTGGGTCTAAATAGATCAACACTGTCAATAATAAATTCAGATTATCTCAAAAGAATTAATCACTGGAAATTGACATCAATGGCATTTTTTCCTAATAAGAATATTGATTTCACTCTGCTGTAATGATAGGACTATGAAAATTTTAAAGGCCAAGAAAATTGCAACCTATTAAATCTGTGTGTTATAAATATGTGTATTAAATGCCAGTGCTTTGTGCTTCAGATTCCAAGATTGAAATTAAAATTTCCATTCTTTATGGCATTTATCTTGTTGTAAACCACAGGTTTATTGGATCTTTACAACTTTTTATACAGGATGAGACAACAACAGCATTTAATATATGGCATGAAAAGTTATGACATCATGGCTAGGCTTCGCGAACGAAGATTTGGGAAGGGCTCTACCCATTTTTCATGCAAGCGCGTTGGTGGCTAAAAAGGCCAATACGAGAAAGGCAAGTCCGGTTGCAAAAGACACAGCAGAAAGACTCCTTAGATGGTATATTCTGCAAGGCTCGATTCTTTCTGCGTTGTCTTTTCTCCTCAAGAGTGATCATGTGTGCCTTCTCAAAAGCATCAGCAGCGTTATAAATGGTCTGTCTCCAGGCCTCCCGATTAGAGGCCAGAGTGGACCAGTTATGGTGATCAATATGCCCGAGGCTGAGTTGTTGCTTCAGGGAGTCCTTGTATCTTTTCTTCGGAGCTCCTCTCTTGCGGCAGCCGGAGGCAAGTTCACCATAAAGCAGGATCTTAGGGAGGCGGTGGTCCTTCATCCTGGAGACGTGCCCTGCCCATCGCAGCTGTGTTCTCAGTAACATGGCCTCAATACTTGTGATTGCTGCCTGTTCAAGAACAGATGTATTGGTCACATAATCTGACCAGCGGATGTTCAGGATTGTACGGAGGCAGCGTTGATGGAAGCGTTCTAGGAGACGCAGGTGGTGGCGGTAGATGACCCATGATTCGGAACCATATAAAAGAGTAGACAGCACTATGGCTCTGTAAACACTGATCTTGGTACTTTTCTTCAAGTGTTTATTACGCCATACTCTTTTATGGAGTTTTCCAAAGGCACTATATGCCTTTGCTAACCTATTATCTATCTCCCCGTCGATCTTACCATCTGAGGAGATGAGGCTGCCTAAGTAATTAAACTGTTGGACTGATTTGAGTTCTGACTGGCCGATGGTGATGTGGGGACGGTGGGGGACTTCCTGAGGTGCAGGCTGATGGAGAACTTCTGTCTTCTTTAAGCTGACTTCCAGCCCAAAGAGCTCAGCAGCCTCTGCAAAGCAGGATGTTAAACGCTGCAGAGCTGCTTCTGTGTGGGCAACAAGGGCGGCGTCATCAGCATAGAGCAGCTCCCGGACAAGATGGTTTAGGGTCTTAGTATGGGCCTTCAGTCGCCTTAGGTTGAATAGGCTTCCATCAGTACGATATCGAATGTAGATACCGTCCTGATCATCGAGGTCTGCCGAGGCCCTTTGAAGCATCATACTGAAAAAGACTGTGAATAGGGTAGGAGCGAGAACGCAGCCTTGTTTCACACCATTCTTTATTAGAAAGGGCTCAGAAAGTGTGTTGCCATATCTGACTTGGCCGTGCTGATCCTCATGAAGTGAGATGATCATTTTAAGGAACTTGGGGGGACAACCTAAACGTTCCAAAATCTGCCAAAGACCTTTTCTGCTCACAGTATCGAAAGCCTTGGTGAGGTCGACAAAGGTTACATAGAGACCTTTGTTCTGTTCCCTACACTTCTCTTGCAGTTGTCTGAGAACAAATATCATGTCTGTGGTGCTCCTGTTGGCTCTGAAGCCACACTGACTTTCAGGTAGAATTTCTTCTGCTATAGCGGGTATTAGTCTGTTCAGGAGTATTCTTGCCAAGATTTTGCCAGCAATGGAGAGCAGAGTAATACCACGGTAATTTGAACAGTCTGATTTAGTACCTTTCTTCTTATACAAGGTGATGATGACTGCATCACGAAGGTCTGAAGGTAGTTCGCCTAGTTCCCAACAGCGCACCACAAGCTCATGAAATTTAGCATGGAGTGCAAGGCCCCCATGTTTCCAGACTTCAGGTGGGATTCCATCAACCCCAGCTGCCTTGCCGATTTTCACCTGCTGTATGGCCTTGAGGGTTTCTCCTAGAGTGGGGGCAGTATCCAATTCGTATTTCACTGGTTGTTGTGTGATGGACTGAATTGCTGAGTCTTGTACTACACGGTTGGTACTGAAAAGAGTCTGAAAGTGTTCAGACCATCTATTCAGAATGGAGGTTTGATCTGTCAGAAGCGTTTGACCATCTGCACTGAGTAGTGGGCTTTGGACTTGGTATGTAGGCCCGTATGCTGTTTTCAGGGCCTCATAGAATCCTTTGTGATCCCCTGTATCTGCACATAGTTGAGTTTTTGCAGCTAGATCGGTCCACCATTTGTTCTGGATGTCACGGAGTTTCTGTTGGAGCTTGCTGCAAGCAAGACGAAAGGCTGTTTTTCTAGCGTGACAGGAAGGCAGTGCAAGGTGTGCTTGGTGGGCGGTTCTCTTCTTCCTCAACAATTCCTGGATTTCTTGATTATTTTCATCAAACCAGTCCTTGTTCTTCTTGAGGGAGAACCCTAAGGATTCTTCAGAGGATTGCAGGATGCTACTTTTAATATGCTGCCAAATTGTTTCGGGAGAGGAAACTGCAGAATCTGTGGAATGGTTATCAAGCTTAGTTTGAAGGTTTGCCTGGAATCTTTCTCTTACTGTGGCTGATTGGAGATCGTTAACTTGGAGTCTTCTCCTTGGGATACTGCCCCTCTTGGGTTTGAATTTGAGATAAAGGTTGAGTTTACAGCGCACAAGCCGATGGTCTGTTTGACATTCTGCGCTGGGCATCACGCGGGTATGGAGGACATCGCGGACATCTCTCTGTCGCACCAAGACATAATCAATGAGGTGCCAATGCTTAGACCTGGGGTGCATCCAGGTTGTCTTCAGACTATTTTTCTGCTGAAAGATAGTATTGGTGATGGTGAACTGTTGCTCCGCACAGAATTCTAGCAGAAGTCGACCATTATCGTTGCAGTTTCCAACACCATGCTTGCCTAATACTCCTTTCCAGGCTTCAAAATTCTTACCTACTCTGGCGTTGAAATCACCAAGGATAATGATCTTATCATCTGCGGGCACCTTTTGGGTAAGACAGCGCAGGTCAGTGTAAAATTTATCTTTTTCAGCAGGGTCAGCTTGGAGAGTTGGGGCATATATACTGAAGATGACAACGTGTTGCTTGTTGTTTAGTGGAAGGCGTAGGGAGATAATGCGGTCAGAGTGACCTGTCGGCAGATTTTCGAGTTTAGGGACAATGGAGTTTTTGATCATGAAGCCGACACCTGAGAGATGTTTTTCGGTTCTGGGCTTACCTGACCAGAAGAGTGTGTAACCGGCACCATGTTCTCTGAGGCTGCCTTCCTCGTGAAGGCGAACTTCACTGAGAGCAGCAATGTCGATGTTGAGATGAGCCAGTTCATGGGCAATTAGGGCAGAACGTCGCTCAGGACGTCCACCATTGGCAGAATCGAGCATGGTTCTGATGTTCCAACATGCTAGAGTTAATTTGAGTACACCTTTGGAGGCAGGTGCATGCCTTTGTCTTTTGCTCTTTGTGCGACCGCATTGGAAGAAGATGCCCGTCGGTCTGCGGTTAACCAACCGGGTGAAGGTGGAGATGAGCTTTGTTTAGGCCACCTTTTCTAGGCCCCTCTCCGAGTGGAGCAAGCAGTGCTGTCCTTGAAAAGGCTGCTTGGTCGTTCAGGGTGCTGCCCCAAGAGACTCTCATCTCCGTCAGTCTCAAATGACCAATATCCTGAACCGCCTGCATGCAGGGTTGAGTCTGCGGCTCCCAGTGCATCTTTCACCTACCGTTTCGACCCTCGCCCGTTGCTACAGGACTTTTTGCATGTGGGTAAAGCCTTCAAGCCTGCGCAATGGATTTTTTAGGTGAGATGCAGTATGCGCGGAACTGAACCCACCCTTTAATCCTGAGGTTCATCTGCCAGGGCCGAGCAAGCTTGGACGGTGGCAGCGAGGTCCTCAGGACGTAGGTTTGATTAGAGTGACCTTCTCTGAGATGGATGGCCTTCCAGGGCTAAGCGAGCTCCATCTGCCCGGGTTTGGGATGAGAGTTGTCCTTCTCCTAGGATGACTGCCAGAAGGCTAATGAGCTCATCCTGCCCAGGGATGTAGTTTATCTGGTCCTATGGTTTTGACCTGTCTGGCATGGGCGACCCTACCGAGGGCATGAACCCTCGCCAGCATAGCTCGCAACCACACAGGGGTACATAGGCTACGTTCCTGTTAGAACGATTTGGGCAAGTCTTTTATTTCCAGTAACAACCCTTTGTCCTGCCCACTCTTTCAGGTTGTAACAGAGCAAAGCAAATATATCCAGAACATGCCAAACCTGGGCAGTAGCCGCAGGAGAGCCAAAACGAAAGAAATAAATAGACAAACAAACAAACCAACCGACCAACCGTTCTGGCCCCCGTACCTGTCCAAGGCTGAGGTACCTTACAAGGCCCCAGCCTGGCCGGGACCCCCATCAATCAAAAGAACCCTCTGTCCACCCAGACCTTATCCTTCCCCCACTGTGTTACCACAAATTCCAGGTGCACTGCTCACATGTGATGTGATGTTTCATACGGGACAGCCCTGCTCTCCCACCCGCCAGTCGAAGGACCCCCATGGCCAGCTCAACACCCATCCCTCTGCTCCGTCCCCCTCCCCCTCTCCCTCCCTCCCCAAACCTGGAACGGCAAACCTCTGTGTGCTCCGAAGCTGTGCTCTCATCTTCCACGGGGGTGCAGTGCTTGCTGGCAAGGCTCCCCCTTTCTCTCCTTTCTCCTGCCGCGGCCTTGCCTGGGGTCCAAAACCGCGCGCGCTCCGCGCGCGCGGCGCGAAGCCCCCAGGCCGGCGCGGCGTCCTGCACAGCGCCTGCAGCAGCCCCCGAGCCTAGCGGGGATCCGCATGGCGTGTTCAGGGCCACCGGCCAGGCGCGGAGCTCCGTGCGCGCAGCGCGGAAGTTTCCCGCC